>NW_019942655.1:669297-759056 GCF_002910315.2 Salvelinus sp. IW2-2015 | reverse complement strand
GGGTTTAGAGACCAGAACACGTTTTCACAGCAGCCATTTTCTTTCCCCCTCTTGGAGTCAGGCGTTATGTACCAGTCGAAAATCACACCAATAAAATCAGCCCGCTGTTCACAGGTCATGAGCACTGCCATGAAGCAAAATGAGTTTCTTCCAGCACATCAATTACCTGGCTCGGTGCCAGATGAATCATAAGAGAGCACTCCTGGTACCGGCTCAGACACAGGCGCTCGTGCGACTAACATGATGATAAAGCAACCATGACAACATAGAAACAGGTGCATTTGCCACCTTACATATTACAGGCTCCCTCCTCACCTTCCCATGTCACATGACTCTATTATGAGAACGGCAGTTTAGAACATTTGGACGTTGTTATATTCTAAAGTAACATAATAGAACATTGTTATATTCTAAAGTAACATAATAGAACATTGTTATATTCTAAAGTAACATAATAGAACATTAGGATAACAGAATAGAACAATAAGAATAAAGTTACCAGGTTAAAATTCCATCATAGTGGACAATTGGATGAACAATCCCATGTGATACTTGAGTGATCGGTGGGTGTTTGCTTACCTTAATGGTTTTGGTCTGTAGTCTCAGGCCATTTAATGTGTTAATGGCTTTCTCTGCGTCTTTCGGGTCCACGTAATTCACAAATCCATAACCTAGGCTCTGCCCTGCAATCAGAAAACAAACCAATTAGAATTACTAAAAGTTCAACTGTGGGCAGATCAGGTCTTTCTTTTATTTAACTAGGCAAGTCAGTTAAGAACAAAATTGTTATTTACAAATGACGGCCTACCGGGGAAAAGTGAGTTAATTGCCTTGTTCAGAATGAGATTTTTACCTTGTCAACTAGGGGATTCGATCCAGCAACCTTTCGGTTACTGGGCTAACGCTCTAACCACTAGGCTACCTGCCACCCCACCAATGCATAAGAGTAGATAGATGTACAACAGTTCAACAGGATGTACAACAGTTCCACTTTAAAGAGCATATGATGAACTTGAAGCCACAATGGTTCTGAGCTAAAGTCACACAAAAAAAAATCCAGATTATCGACTTTGAAGACCACAGATTTAGAAGGTGTTTGGAAGTGGAAAATGTCACTGAGTCTGTTGAACACCGAGGAAAACTAGTCCTGGAGCCCTCCCATTCTCTTTACATACTGCACATCTCTGGCCTCATTTCTCTTCATGTTCTGTTTGACTGGCTGGTGATTTAGAGTCTCCCATGGCCCAGTGTATTTAGCTTAAGCCGTATGCTGCTCGTGTTAGCTACCTCAGATGTTGGGTAAATCACGAGACGTCCTCCCCCATCTAGCCTGCAGCCCTGTACGCCCCGCACTCTTCTAGACCTGTAGGCGCCGCACTCTTCTAGACCTGTACGCCCCACCCCCTTCTAGACCTGTACGCCCCCAGCCCCCTTCTAGCTTTACCCTGTACGGTCCCCGCCCCACTTCTAACTTCTAGGCGCCTGTAACGTCCCCCGGGCCCCTTCTAGCTTCTAAGCCCTGTAAGCCGCCCGCACGTCTTCTAGACCTGGGCGCTCTATCCGCCCGACGCCTCATCCGCAGTCTCGCCCCTTGCTTGCACTGGTCGTCCCGCCATCCTGCCGCCTGTACGTCCCGCCCTCCTTACTAGGCTTGCAGCCCTGTACGTGCCCCGCCCCCTTCTTAGCTTGCCCTGTACGTCCCGCGGCCCCCTTCTAGCTTGCACTGTACGTCCCGCCTTCTGCCCTGTAGTCCGCCCCTCTGCCCTTATGCTCCCTTAGCTGTACGTCCCGTCGCCCCTTCTAGCCCTGTACGTCCGTCCCCCTTCTAGCCCTGTACCGTCCCGTCCCCCTTCTAGCCCTGTACGTCCCGCGTCCCGCGTTCTCAGCCTTGTACGTTCCCGTCCCCACTTCTAGCCCTGTACGTCCGTCCCCCTTCTAGGCCCTTGCGTGGTCGTCCGGCCGTTCTAGCGCTATAACGTCCCGTCCCCGCTTCTAGGCTCCTGTACACGTCCCGTCCCCTTCTAAGCCCTGTACGGTGCCCGTCCCCGTTCTAGCACCTGTACGTCCCGTCCCCCTTCTAAGCCCTGTACACGTCCCGTCCGCCCTTCTAGCCCGTGTACGTTCCCGTCCCCTTCTAGCCCTGTAACGTCCCGGCCCCCCCCCCCCCTCTCCCGTACGCCCGCCCCCTTTCTGCCCTGGTAACGTCCCGCCGCCTTCTTAGCTCCTTACGTGCCCTCCCCTTCTAGCCCTGTAGTCCCGCCCCCTTTTTCCTAGCTTGCCAGCGCCTGCTACCCTGGATATCTAACTAATAGAGGGACATCCAATGTCTTTCATAACCAATGGGATTCAACGCACAGGATATTACTAAAAACATGAATCCACATGCCACTGGCGCATTTGAAACAGCTATTAAGGCCTAGGCTGCAGAATCTTGGCCCCATCTTACAAAAGGATCGTGAAGGTCACAATTGCCGGTAAGATTTCCTCTGCTTCGAAGTGAGTCATCTTGAGACAGACGAGCGCTGAGGTTCAATCAGTTTCCTCTACTATGCATTTATTTCCAAAATCTTACAATAGAATTGAACACCCACTCCTTGATGTGCACACTGTCCAATTCAATTTCCTCCACCCTACTCCATTTAGGTCCCCTGCCAATTCGACTTGTGGTCAAGTTCACAAGCAACTTCAAATATAATGAATAAATAAAGATAAATTTAATATATGGAAACCTAAAAATGAGATTGAAAACTCTTGGGGGGGGGGTGGTTGGGGAGGGCATTTAGTCATAATCCCTGATGGTAAGCACCCACAAATTACCCCCTTAAAACTAAATTCACAAACGTACACATGTAATGCTTCAACGTGGGATGCAGATTCAACGAAGGGTGGCTTTCTACAGACCTCTCTTCAAACAGTCTGCCATTTCTACTTGCTATAAAAAATTAAAATTAAAAAAAAGAGAAGATTGGGAGATTCACTCCCACTCTGGCTCAATGTGGGCCATCACCGTGGGCCATCACCGTGAGCCCAGTGCTTACACGGGTTCCTCGGCTGCTATAAAGACCAGTTGATAAACTTAAATTCACCTTGCATATCGGGGAAGCGCAATAGCCAGGAGAAACAGTGAGCCTTTGAAATGAGCCGGTGAGATGACACTTCCATTTGAGCCTGGAGGGCAAACAAATCCTGACTGGATTCTGCTATGTTGAGAAAACTACAGATCTTTCCTATGGATAGTCCTTTCCTATGGATAATCCCTTTGTTCTGATTTGGCAGATGTTTGAGGAGCCCATACTCTAATTGGTTCCCCAGACATTGCAGGCAATCCAGGGGGGGGGGGGGGCACATTTAAAACAGGAAGAATGCACTAGAGGACATACAGGTTAATCTCTCAGGATGTCTGGTGATTACTCAACATCTGAGGTAGCTAGCACGAGACACTTCCTGTTGTTCACACTCGTCTGAAGATTTAAAAAATAAATAATAATAATCCATACCCAACTCACTTGCCAACAGCTAAAAGCTTACCAAAGCAGACAATCACACTTAGTCCAAACCATCATAACAGTCCTTAGCCACCTCATAGTTACATTATTTAAACACCGTTGTCAGATTAACAATTCAGACGTATTACAGACAACTTCCACTAATAATCTCGTCTGTCAAAAGTAACACACCACTCAAGGCTGATCTGTTTGTTTAGAAGACTACCAAGAGAATAAAAGAAAAGTCCCAGCCCCATTATTAGTCCCGGGACAATGCCAGTATTGCAATAGGTTTCATGGCAAAAATGCTGCCGTATGTAAATATTGTGTGATTATAGCTTGGATGACAATGTTTCCAACATTAGGGCCGTTTTCCTAAAGAAGTTAAAACCACTTTGTGTTTTATTTCCTTTGCCACAACAAGAACGAGTATTGCGACGCTAGTATCGTCCCCGAACCCCTATCCATTCATACAGTTTCCATACGCATCTCTCATGGGAGAAAAGGCTTAATCCAGACATCATTCCATGTGACAGTAAATAGTATAGCCAGTTCACATGCAAAATGCATCACTTTTTCAAAATGGAGACAAGCAGAATATGGCACAAAGCACAGTAATTTCACAGGTTGTTAGCCTCGCTGCGTATTGTGTATAATTATGGCGAGTGGCTTTTTTTCCCCCTCAGAGAGAATGGGTATCCCTCATTAGACACAGAGCACAGTGTAGTACCGGGCATGCAGGGACATGGATGCATTTAGCTCAAAACACTGAGAGCATTGTATTTTTAGACTTGAACACACCATTACGAGGTGGAGTTACAGAGAAGCACGCACAGGAGCCTACCAGGAGACAGTCTTTCGTTTGAAAGCTTCTCAGCTATATGTAAGCATGGTAAAATATTCAACACCATTCATATTTTAGAAGGGAGAGGGTTGTTCGTTTACAGGTAGGCCTATTTAATGAAGACGGGCTACACCGGGAATAGATCAATATCATTGACAAATCATCTACAGCTCTACTTCAATGTGACTAGTATTACTAGAGAAGTTGGTTGTGTAATTATTAACCGAGCAGGTGCCTTATTCCTAAGGACGATTGACACGGGATTCCTTTTTCCAAACCACCGCATGTAAAAAAAAATATATACACTGCTCAAAAAAATAAAGGGAACACTAAAATAAAACATCCTAGATCTGAATGAATGAAATATTCTTATTAAATACTTTTTTTCTTTACATAGTTGAATGTGCTGACAACAAAATCACACAAATTATCAATGGAAATCAAATTTATCAACCCATGGAGGTCTGGATTTGGAGTCACACTCAAAATTAAAGTGGAAAACCACACTACAGGCTGATCCAACTTTGATGTAATGTCCTTAAAACAAGTCAAAATGAGGCTCAGTAGTGTGGTGTGGCCCCTCACGTGCCTATATGACCTCCCTACAACGCCTGGGCATGCTCCTGATGAGGGGCGGATGGTCTCCTGAGGGATCTCCTCCCAGACTTGACTAAAGCATCCGCCAACTCCTGGACAGTCTGTGTGTGCAACGTGGCTTTGGTGGATGGAGCGAGACATGATGTCCCAGATGTGCTCAATTGGATTCAGGTCTGGGGAACGGGCGGGCCAGTCCATAGCATCAATGCCTTCCTCTTGCAGGAACTGCTGACACACTCCAGCCACATGAGGTCTAGCATTGTCTTGCATTATGAGGAACCCAGGGCCAACCGCACCAGCATATGGTCTCACAAGGGGTCTGAGGATCTCATCTCGGTACCTAATGGCAGTCAGGCTACCTCTGGCGAGCACATGCAGGGCTGTGCAGCCCCCCAAAGAAATGCCACCCCACACATGACTGACCCCCGCCCAAACCGGTCATGCTGGAGGATGTTGCAGGCAGCAGAACGTTCTCCACGGCGTCTCCAGACTCTGTCACATGTGCTCAGTGTGAACCTGCTTTCATCTGTGAAGAGCACAGGGCGCCAGTGGCGAATTTGCCAATTCTTGGTGTTCTCTGGCAAATGCCAAACGTCCTGCACGGTGTTGGGCTGTAAGCACAACCCCCACCTGTGAACGTCAGGCCCTCATACCACCCTCATGGAGTCTGTTTCTGACCGTTTGAGCAGACACATGCACATTTGTGGCCTACTGGAGGTCATTTTGCAGGGCTCTGGCAGTGCTCCTCCTAATCCTCCTTGCACAAAGGCGGAGGTAGCGGTCCTGCTGCTGGGTTGTTGCCCTCCTACACGTCTCCTGATGTACTGGCCTGTCTCCTGGTAGCGCCTCCATGCTCTGGACACTACGCTGACAGACAGAGCAAACCTTCTTGCCACAACTCACATTGATGTGCCATCCTGGATGAGCTGCACTGTGGGTTGTAGACTACCGTCTCATGCTACCACTAGAGTGAAAGCACCGCCAGCATTCAAAAGTGACCAAAACATCAGCCAGGAAGCATAGGAACTGAGAAGTGGTCTGTGGTCACCACCTGCAGAACCACTCCTTTATTGGGGGTGTCTTGCTAATTGCCTATAATTTCCACCTGTTGTCTATTCCATTTGCACAACAGCATGTGAAATTTATTGTCAATCAGTGTTGCTTCCTAAGTGGACAGTTTGATTTCACAGAAGTGTGATTGACTTGGAGTTACATTGTGTTGTTTAAGTGTTCCCTTTATTTTTTTGAGCAGTGTATATATATATATTTTTACTTTTCTCATTCAATTGTTCATGACGGAAAGCCGGAGACTTTATTCTAGGTATGAAGATATTCAACAACCTGTCGAGACAATATACGGCTACACTAATAACTCGTGCTTGGCTTCCAAATGTATAGGTGTCCCCATAATATTTTGAGGCAGCGTGATCATTATTTTAGCGAGCCACAGTAGACGCCCCCCTCCTAATGAAAACACACACCCCCCTCCGCGAGCTGCTGAACAGCGCACCTGAGATGCGTTATTAGGAAGTGAACTTGCCATTTCCAAAAAGTTTAGCTCAGTGGGGAAATCTGGGATTTTTATTGCCATTTAATTAAACTGATAGATTTGGAGATGTTTACCTTCTATTCATTGGCATAAAACATGCTTATAAAACATAAGTACTCACTTTGAAACTTGATAAAAATTTAGGTAATTCATATGAACTATATATGCACAGCACTTTTATCTAATCAGTTGTTTTCTTGCTCAAACTGCAAGCAGCACCTGTCAAAGGAATGTCTGGTAAAACACAGGCCTGTTGCACGGGGCTAGTACTATCAGAGGACCTTGGGAGTTTGCCAAAATAAATACTGTACTCACCCGCCATATAAAAAATAACCGACATGGCAGGTACAAACAGGACTAAAATTTACAAACTTATGAATGTTTGCTAAAATATTTTTTTTAGGGGGGGGGGGGGGGGGACTGAGCAAATTTGTTGTGGTGAGCATGAACGTGAATGTTGTAAAAACTCTGCAACTTCCAGCGCTCATTTACTGTGAACACGGAGGCTGTACCAGTTTTAAGTTAAAACTAACAGTGGCCAAACAGGCTAATATGGCTATTTTAATAATGTAGGGCTACCATCAAAAACAATGGAGAAAAAGCCTTCCATAACATTTTACTAGCTGTTCTATCAGTTAGCATACAGTAGCAGGCATACATTGAACATGTACATTCCATGAGACTTTTGAAAAAAAACATGCAAGGCTTAAAAATGAACCTGTTTATCCACTTGTCCTTCAGACACGGTGACTGAATGTTTGATGCAAGAAACCACGTTACAAAAATAAAAAAAGACAATTCCCATAAAATTATTACAGAAAAGACAAATTATGCTACCCTCTTTATATTGGCTAATTCAAGCCCATTAAAATACAACACCCCTTTAAGACAAAGAGAGAAAAAAAAGCTATTTTCAAAGACAGAAATTTACACATTTTGTGCTCTTGTAGGAAGCACCCCTATTGCTGACTATAAAATATCTATACCTGGGCTAATAACTCACTAACAACAAATATGAACAAAAATGTGCACACGTGGCTACAGTACATGCAGCTTGTTTTGAGAACAAAGCGAGAGCTGCATCTACTCATGACCGCTCATGCTGTAAACACAGTCCAGTTCAAAAGGGACTGACAGATCCATACGATAATTATGCATTTGCATATAGATGTGTTCTGCCTATAACCAAAATCTCGTGCATAGTTTGTTTTGGTATGTTGCATTGAAAGTCGCTAAAATTGTGTTGATTTGATCAACTGCCACGTTAAAAAGGGAAACGTTGATAAGGGGAAAAAACTCCAGAAAGTTGAGTGAAGTTGAAATCTCATGTTTCTTTCAGTAGGCTGATATTTCTTCTACGCAGCAGTCTTCTGGAACATTGCTTAAGAGTACAAAAACACATTGAGTCAATTCAAATTGTTCCACTTGTTATGGGTGGTGGGGGGGGGGGGGTCTTATACCATTGGTAGACTCTGAAGGTCATAAGGCAACGCACTACACTGAGGCACGGTAAATGGTTCAGGGTCAAATGAAAATGGATACAATTCTCACTATAGCTACAGACTCAATACCAAGTCCCTGTGTGTGAGCGTTATAACCAGCAGAGAGAGGTCTAGGAAACCTTGATACACTGAGCAGTCATGATCCAGCGACATCGCCCTCATCTACCCCAGGGGTCTCAAACTATTTCCATGGAAGGTCTAGTGTCTGCTGGTTTATTACCTTCAATTAAGACCTAGACAACCAGGTGAGGGGAGTTCCTAACTAATCATTGACCTTAATTCAATCAATCAAGTACAAGGGAGGATCGAAAACAGGCAGACAACTCTGTCCTCGGTGGAATGAGTTTGACACGTGATCTACATAGTCATGTCCGAGATGTCACGTCAATGTGTGCTTATGCCTTTTGCTTGAGCTCGGCAGCGTTTGCCCTTCCTTCCCACAGCCACTGATCGAAAAATGGTGACATTCAGATTTCCACCTAGAAAAGCCATTCAACAAATACAGGTGTATTACAGTGAAAATGTCACCTCAGGTAAAATTTCTGGACAAAATCCTGTAAAATGTTAACCTCGGAAGTAGTCCTTTTCCATTAAAAGGAAAACTAATGTTTCATGTCCAGGTACCCAAAGGGTCGCCCCCCCTTTGGCATTGCTTATGGCATGATGGATGACAGGAGCAAGCCGTCTTAAAAGAACAAGTTAAACGAGTGATATTTAACAATCAGTCCTTTCTAGAGTAAGTCAATCTGGTTTGCTGCTGGGTAAGTTTCATAATGGCTTTCACTTAGAGATGCCATCTAATTATAACATTTTGCTCTATCGCCTCACTAAATATAATCTTTAAAAGCAAGATCCATGCTTTAATTGGGGATAAAAAGCACAACGTTCCATAATTCATGACACTGGAGAATAAAATGGCATCAAGTTAGCGAGGGAAAAAAATGTATACAAAAGAGACAAATGCCCATGACATCATCCACCCATAAACCACCACATGGCTGTGGTCTCAACTGATATACCCCCTCCCAAAAAATAAACAACTTTAAAAAGAAAACAATTGAGCACCTTTTAACAATTCAATGGCATCTGCATACCTTACCTGTTATTTTGTCTCGAACTAATTTACAGGACTCAATTTCGCCGATGCTCCCAAACAAACTCTTGAGCTCTTCTTGGGTCATGTTCTGAGGCAGGTAGTTTACTATCAAGTTAGTTTTACTGTCCTCCATGCTCCCCGACTCAACCGGAGAGGAGCAGTTGTTTGAGATTGTTGAGGGACCGTTGCTCGTGTTGTTGCAAGTGGGCCCATTGGACAGCTGTGTTTCCATGGCTGCAATTACCTGCTAAAGAGACAGAAAAGTCCACATGCTAACAGACCGAGTACAAATACTATTTCAAAAAACATTCATTACTTCTACATACATTCAAAGTTTTCATATCTTTTATTTGAAAATACACGTTTTTTGATATGAATGAATTTGGAAATAAACTTGGAAAGCATTTTAAATTCTAAAATGCATTAACCCTAGTATTTGAAAACTGTAAAAATACAATTTTGGTAAACCGTTTATTTTTTATAAATAACCCTTAAAATACTCAAACAAATACTCTGTGTGTATTTAAATGCGCAAAGAAAAAAGGTATATTAAATACCAGATACTCAAATACACATGTATTTGAAGCCAGCTAATGTTAATAAATCCAACCGCAAGCTGACAAATTGGATAGTTAAAGGATGCTCATCACATGGAGGATGGAATTCAAACTGAAGCCATATCACGCTTATAGCCTCACACTTTATGGGAAGAGTAAAGTTGGACTGAACTAGAAAAATTCAACAGAATACAATTACATGACCAACAATTAGTGTGAGAAGACCCATTATAATAGGCTATTGAACACAATACTAGTTATCACAGAGTACTCAACATTATTACCATTAGGCCTAAATAATTAAACCTGAGAACACAGCCCTCCCAGATCCGTATGTTACAGGCATAGGCTATTGTATCCCCATTATATTATTCGGTGGCTGCGGTTCCAGAATATGGGGAACTAAAGACAGATTTCTGCGCAGGGTGTACAAACAAAAATAGGGGAGTGGATCAGAAATTTGACCCCCATTTGCCTTATGCAGCGCAACACATTTTTACACAGAGTTGATCTGGCTATTGATCATGGCCTGTGGAATGTTGCACCACTCTTCAATGGCTGTGCAAAGATGCTGGATATCGGCGGGAACTGGAACACGCTGTCGTACACGTCGATCCAGAGCATCCCAAACATGCTCAATGGGTTAAATTTAGGCTCACTGAAGAACAGGGACATTGTCAGCTTCCAGGAAGTGTGTACAGATCCTTGCGACATGGGGCCGTGCATCATCGTGCTGAAACATGAGGTGATGGTGGCAGATGAGGCCTATTGTCATGACCTTCAAGATCTCGTCACGGTACGTTTTTGCGCAAAACGTTTGAGAGAAATAAGCTTTTAGTGCATCTGGAAAATTTCTGGGCTCTTATTTCAACACTTTACATGTTGCATTTATATTTGTTCTCACACACACAAAAGTTTAGGGTCACTTAGAAATGTCCTTGTTTCTGAAAGAAAAGCCCTTTTGGTCCATTAAAATAACACCAAATTGATCAGAAATACAGTGTAGATATTGTTCATGTTGTAAATGACTATTGTAGCTGGAAACGGCTGATTTGTATTGTGAAATATCTACAGAGGCCCATTATCAGAAACCATCACTCCGGTGTTAGAATTGCACGTTGTGTTAGCTAATCCAAGTTTATCATTTTACAAGGCTAATTGATCATTATAAAACCCTTTTGCAATTATGTTATCACAGCTGAAAATTGTTGTGCAGATTATAGAAGCAATACAACTGGCCTTCTTTAGACTAGTTGAGTATCTGGAGCATCAGCATTTGTGGGTTTGATTACAGGCACAAAGTGGCCAGAAACAAAAAAACTTTCTTCTGAAACTTGTCAGTCTATTCTTGTTCTGAGAAATGAAGGCTATTCCATGTGAGAAATTGCCAAGAAACTTAAGATCTCATACAACTCTGTGTACTAGTCCCTTCACAGAATAATGCAAATTGGCTCTAACCTGAGGAGAGTGGGAGGACCCGGTGCACAACTGAGCAAGAGGACAAGTACATTAGTGTCTAGTTTGAGAAAGACGCCTCACAAGTCCTCAACTGGCAGCTTCATTAAATTGTAACCGCAAAACACCAGTCTCAACGTCAACAGTGAAGCTGCGACTCCGGGATGCTGGCCTCAGTTGTGCAACGGGGCCTCCCACTCCTCTTTCTACTCAGGTTAGAGACAGTTTGCGTTTCTTTCAAAAACAAGGACATTGTTAAGTGACCCCAAACTTTTGAACGGTAATAATTATATATATAATTAAATGGGTTGAGGGTTCAGAAGAGGGTGTGCGCAAAGCATAGTGAGAAACTTGAATGTGTAAAATAACACGCGCAAAACGTTATTTGGACCCTTAGTTCGGATAAAGAAGTTTCCGGAAGGGCGCAAACTATTTGTACCCTCTGCCTAGGGCCTATATAAATTTCACTTCTAAGACTATAGCAGAGGGTAAATAAACTTTCAGGATGCTGCAGCAATGTGTAATTTCCCTTCGTGTAACAGAGATGGGACCTTACTAAAGGACCATGAAAAGTGCAATGTGTTACTGTAATCAAGTTATCAACTTCCTGGTTCCATAATTACAGTTAAGTTGGCCCTGGTCAAGACGTTTTAAGGGAAACCAAAATGGTTACTGCAGGCTGCGGTGCTTTCCTCTTAGAGGCCAATAAGAGAAACTCTTCATTGTAATGTCAAGCGGATATCAAGCTGGCAGAAATCACTGATCAACTAAAGTGAGAATCTGCACTGCTGTAGGTTTGCACGATAGGTTGTTTGCAACTAATTGCAAAAAAATGTTTTTACCAAATATCGCTAGTGAGATTTTCAAAACACTTGGGTGAACTGTTAGAATCATAGTAATAAAACAAGTATATGATTGGAATAGCGTTTCCCAGGGGACCCTAGTGACATTTGAATACTCAAAATTATCTTCACATTCCTGTCCGATTCAGAACATGCGGTAGCACAAATATGCAGATCTAGGTATAGCACCACTGTATTAGAGCTAAAGTTCCCTAACCCGAATTGCATATGTGCAGCTTGCTAAGACTAACTAGCGTTTTGCAGATAGCAATTTGGAAACGAACAGTAACCTACCGGAGAACTGGCACCTGTGCCTGCCTGATTGAGAGACAGGGAAAGGGGGATACCTAGTCAATTGTACAACTGAATGCCTTCAACTGAAATCTGTCGTCCGCATTTTGCCCAAACTCTGAATCAGGGGTGCCGAGGGGCTGCCTTGCTACATTGGCAGTAGAATGGCCTTACTGAAAAGCTCAGTGACTTAATGTGGCACCGTCATAGGATTCCACCTTCCCAACAAGTCAGTGTCAGGTTTCTGCCCTGCTAGAGCTGCCCCGGTCTACCGTAAGTGCTGTTATTGTGAAGTGGAAACATCTAGGACAGGGCTGCCCAACCCTCTTCCTGGAGATCTACTGTACTGTAGGTTCAGTCCCTAATTTAGCATATCTGAATCAACTAGTTAAGGTATTGTTGAGCAGCTAAATTAGTAGAATCAGGTGTTTTAAATTAGGGTTGGACTGAAAACCCACAGGACAGTAGATCTCCAGAAAGAAGGTTGGTGAGCCCTGGTCTAGGAGCAACAACGGCTTAGCCGCGAAGTGGTAAGCCACACAAGCGCTCAGAATGGGACTGCAGAGTGCTGAGGCATGTAAAAAAACAGTCTGTCCTTGGTTGCAACACTCACTACCGAGTCCCAACATTAGCACAAGGATTGTTCGTCGGGAGCTTAACGAAATGGGTTTCCATGGCCGAGCAGCCGCACACAAGCCTAAGATCACCATGCACAATGCCAAGCATTGGCTGGAGTGGTGTAAAGCTCACCGCAATTGGACTCTGGAGCAGTGGAAATGCGTTCTCTGGAGTGATGAATCACGCTGCACCATCTGACACTGACAGTCAAATCCGGGTTTGGCGGATGCCAGGAGAACTCTAACTGCCCCAATACATAGTGCCAACTGTAAAGTTCGGTGGAGGAGGAATAATGGTCTGGGGTTGTTTTTCATGGTTCGGGCTACGCCCCTTAGTTCCAGTGAAGAGAAATCCTAACGACAGCATAAAAAGACATGCTAGAAGATTCTGTGCTTCCAACTTTGTGTTAACAGTTAGAGAAGGCCTTTTCCTGTTTCAGCATGACAAAACAAGGTCCATACAGAAATTTAAATTATTTTACCTTTAACTAGGCAAGTCAGTTAAGAACAAATTCTTATTTACAATGACGGCCTACCAGGGAACAGTGGGTTAACTGCCTTGTTCAGGGGCAGAACGACAGATTTTAACCTTGTCAGCTCGGGGATTCGTTTACTGGACGAACGCTCTAACCACTACGCTACTTGCCGCCCCCAAATGTGACATACTAGATGGTTTGTCGAGATCGGTGTGGAAGAACTTGACTGGCCTGCAGAGCCCTGACCTCAACCCTATCGAACACCACTGGGATGAATTGGAAAGCAGGCTGCGAGCCATGCCTAATCTCCCCAACATCAGTGCCCGACCTCACTAATGCTTGTGGGTAAATGGAAGCAAGTCCCTGCAGCAGTATTCCAACATCTAGTGGGAAGCCTACTCAGAAGAGTGGAGGCTGTTATAGCAGCAAAAGGGGGGACTACCTCCATATTAATGCCCATGATTTTGGAAGGAGATGTTAAACGAGCATGTGTCCACATACTTTTGGTCATGTAGAGATGGATATATAGATACACGCACACCAAGAAAAAAAGCAACATGTAAAGTGTTGGTCCCATGTTTAATTAGCTGAAAGATACGATAAAATGTTCCATACGCACAAAAAGCTTATTTCTCTCAAATGTTTTGCATAAAATGTGTGTTTGCATCCTTGTTAGTGAGCATTTCTCCTTTGCCAAGATAAACCATCCACCTGATAGGTGTGGCATATCAAGAAGCTGATTAAAACAGCATGATCATTACTCAGGTGCACCCTGTGCTGGAGACAAAAGGTCACTAAAATGTGCAGTTGTCTCACAACACAATTTCACAGATGTCTCAAATTGAGGGAGCGTACAATTGGCATGCGGACTGGACTGCAGGAATGTCCACCAGAGGTGTTGGATGAGTATTTCATGTTCATGTCTCTACCATAAACTGCCTCCGTTGTTTTTGAGGATTTGGCAGTACGTTCAACTAAAAGGCAAAACCACGTCTAACCAAGCCAGCCCAGGTCATCCACACCTGGCTTCACCTGTGGGATCGTCTGATTGGCTGGGCCTGGCGCCCCAGTGGGTGGGCCTATGCCACCCATGGCTGCACCCCTGCCCAGTTGTGAAATCCATAGATTAGGGCCTAATTAAATTTAAATTGACAAATGTATGTATATGAACTGTAAATTGGTTGCATTTATATTTTTTGTTCAGTATGTATGCATACAAACACTGCATACGGAAAGTATTCAGACCCCTTGACTTTTTCAACATCGTTAGGTTACAGCCTAATTTTAGAAACTGATTAAATAGTTTCCCCCTCAATCTACACACAATAACCAATAATGACACACCAAACACAGGTCAGGAATATTTTGCAAATTTATAGAATTATTATAATTTTTTTAAATGAAATACTCAGTACTTTGTTGAAGCACCTTTGGCAGCCTCGAATCCTATTGGGTATGACACTACAAGCTTGGCACACCTGTATTTGGGGAGTGTCTCCCATTCTTCTCTGCAGATCCTCTCAAGCTCTGTCAGGTTGGATGGGGAGCGTTGCTGCACAACTATTTTTCAGGTCTTAAGAGACGTTTGGTCGGGTTCAAGTCCGGCTTCTGGCTGGGCCACTGAAGGACATTCAGAGACTACCCACTCCTGTGTTGCCTTGGCTGGGTGCATAGGGTCATTGTGAACCTTCGCCCGTCTGTGGTCCAGAGCACCCTGGAGCAGGTTTTCAAAGAACTCGCTATACTTTGCTCTGTTCCATCTTTCCCTCGATCCTGACTAGTCTCCCAGTCCCTGCAGCTGAAAAACATCCCCACAGCATGATGCTGCCACCACCATGCTTCACTGTAGGGATGGTTTTGGCCAGGTGATGTGCGGTGCCTGGTTTCTTCCAGACGTGACACTTGGCATTCAGGCCAATGAGTTCCAACTTGGTTTCATCAGACCAGAGAATGTTGTTTCTCATGGTCTGAGAGTCCTTTAGGGCTCCCGAGTGGCGCAGCGGTCTAAGGCACTGCATCTCAGGGCTAGAGGCATCACTACAGACAGCCTGGATTTGAACCAGGGTATCAACAACCGGCCGTGATTGGGAGTCCCATAGGGTGGCGCACAATTGGCCCAGCGTTGTCCAGGTTAGGCCGGAAGAGGCCGTCATTGTAAATAAGAATTTGTTCTTAACTGACTTGCCCAGTATATATTAAGTGTTTTATTTAAGGTGCCTTTTGGCAAACTTCAAGCGGGCTGTCATGTACTGTTTACTGAGGAGTGGCTTCCATCTGGTCACTACCATAAAGGCCTGATTGGTAGAGTGTTGCAGAGGTTTTCCTTCTGGAAGGTTCTCCCATCTCCACAGAGGAACTGTCAGAGAGAGTATAGTTTTTTGGTCAACTCCCTGACCAAGGCCCTACTTCCCTGATTGCTCAGTTTGGCCGGCCGGCCAGCTCTAGGAAGAGTCTTAGTGGTTCCAAAATTCCATTTAAGAATGAAGGCCACTGTGTTCTTGGGAACCTTCAAATGCTGCAGACATTTTTTGGTACCCTTCCCCAGATCTGTACTGCGACACAATCCTGTCTGAGCTCTACGGACAATTCCTTCGACCTCATGGCTTGGTTTTTGCACTGACATGCACTGTCAACTGTGGGACCTTCCAAATCATGTCCAAACAATTGAATTTACCACAGGTGGACTCCAAGTTGTAGAAACATTAAGGATGATCAATGACAGCAGGATGCACCAGAGCTCAATTTCAAGTCTCATAGCAAAGGGTCTAAATACTTATGTAAATAAAAGGTGCTTATTTTTCATAATTTGCAAAAACTTTAAAAACCTGTTTTTGCTTTGTCATTAGGGGTTAGTGTGTGGATTGAAGGGAAAAAATTATTTAATCCATTTTTGAATAAGGTTGTAACGTATGAATGCACTGTGTGTATACATACAGTTGAAGTCGGAAGTTTACATAAATTTGTTTTAAAAATGACTCCAACCTAAGTGTTTCAGCCACTCCAAACTTCTGGTAAACAAACTATAGTTTTGGTAAGAACATCTACTTTGTGGATGACACAAGTCATTTTTCCATAAATTGTTTACAGACAGATTATTTCACTATCACAATTACAGTGAGTCAGAAGTTCATACATTAAGTTGACTGCCTTTAAACAGCTTGGAAAATTCCAGAAAATTATGTCATGGCTTTAGAATCTTCTGATAGGCTAATTGACACCATTTGAGTCAATTGGAGGTGTACCTGTGGATGTATTTCAAGGCCTACATTCAAGCTCAGTGCCTCTTTGCTTGACATCACGGGACAATCTAAAATATCAGCCAAGACCTCAGAAAAAATATTGTAGACCTACACAAGTCTGGTTCATCCTTGGGAGCAATTTACAAACGCCTGAAGGTACCACGTTCATCTGTACAAACAATAGTACGCAAGTATAAACACTACGGTTTGCAACTGCACATGGGACAAAGATCGTACTTTTTGGAGAAATGTCCTCTGGTCAGGGCTTTGTGATGGCCACTCCAATACCTTGACTTTGTTGTCCTCAAGCCATTTTGCCACAACTTTGGAAGTATGCTTGGGGTCATTGTCCATTTGGAAGACCCATTTGCGACCAAGCTTTAATTTCTTGACTGATGTCTTGAGATGTTGCTTCAATATATCCACATAATTTTCCTACCTCATGATGCCATCTATTTTGTGAAGTGCACCAGTTCCACCTGCAGCAAAGCATCCCCCGAACATGATGCTGCCACCCCCGTGCTTCACGGTTGGGATGGTGTTCTTTGGCTTGCAAGCATCCCCCTTTTTCCTCCAAACATAACGATGGTCATTATGGCCAAACAGTTCTATTTTTGTTTCATCAGACCAGAGGACATTTCTCCAAAAAGTACGATCTTCGTCCCCATGTGCAGTTGCAAACCGTAGTCTGGCTTTTTTTTTTTTTTAAATGGCGGTTTTGGAGCAGTGGCTTCTTCCTTGCTGAGCGGCCTTTCAGGTAATGTCGATATAGGACTCGTTTTAGTGTGGATACAGAAACTTTCGTACCCGTTTACTCCAGCATCTTCACAAGGTCCTTTGCTGTTGTTCTGGGATTGATTTGCACTTTTCGCACCAAAGCACGTTTATCTCTAGGAGACAGAACGAGTCTCCTTCCTGAGCAGTATGACGGCTGCGTGTTCCCATGGTGTTTATACTTGCGTACTATTGGTTGTACAGATGAGCATGGTACCGTCAGACGTTTGGAAATTTCTCCCAAGGACGAACCAAACTTGTTGAGGTCTACCATTTTTTATTTTTAGGTCTTGGCTGATTTCTTTTGATTTTCCCATGATGTAAAGTAAAGAGGCACAGAGTTTGAAGGTAGGCCTTGAAATACATCCACAGGTACACCTCCAATTGACTCAAATTATGTCAACTAGCCTATCGGAAGCATCTAAAACTTGGAATTTCCCAAGCTGTTTAAAAAGACACAGTCAACTTAGTGTATGTTAACTTCTGACAATCTGGAGCTGTGATACAGTGAATTATAAGTGAAATAATCGGTCTGTAAACAATTGTTGGAAAAATGTCCGAACCCGACTTGCCAAAACTATAGGTTGTTAACCAGAAATTTGTGGAGTGGTTGAAAAACAAGTGTTAATGACTCCAACCTAAGTGTATGTAAACTCCCGACTTTAACTTTATGTGGACACCAAAATTAATTTAAACCGTTTTCTGATAGAAATGTGGCATTATTGGACAAAAAATTGCAAGGGTGCCAATATTTTTGGCCACGACCGTATATATAGTAATGATTGGGGGGGGGGGGGGGGTTTAATCATCATTTAAAAAATTAAGGGGGCATACCACAATATTATTTTGGCTGAAATATCGCTACTTTGACGGCAAGGGTCGATTTGTTTTTTGCTAGGTTGCGTTAGCCAGCACTAGTTGGCAGTAACTTCACCAAAACTCTGGTATTTTTCATCTTATAGCTTGTTCTCCATCATCTTTGTAAATAGTGAGCCAACATTTTCTCAGCACTTATTTCCATGACTGATCAAAATCAAATTTTCTCATTCTCACACGTCTCTCTGCAGCAGACCTAGTGAGCAATATGTTTGGAATCATCAAATCGCAATATTGAATCACAATACATATAGAATCGCAAAATATATCCTATCGGCACCTAAGTATCGTGACGTCCCTGGCAATTCCAAGCCCTAACTGACCGTTAAAATCAGTAGGTCATCTCCATCATTCAAGTGTGTGAATACAAATACAGTTGCTAGACTACAACCGTGAGAATACTGGGACTACAAAAGCATAAAGTACAAGGGGATAGGATGTCATACTTCTCCTACAAAAACTACATCTCCCTACAAGTATTTCAAATGCTATACTACTTTCTAAGTGCATACATTCAGACAGTCATTATCAAAGTGACAGTTTTAGACCATACCAAAATGGACAGACAAGTTTCTCGTAACCAAAATGGAAAAGCACCGTAAATTAGCCAAAAATTTAACACAAAAGACAATTCTGGCAAAATTGGTGAGAGCTAGTCAGTCATTGGTATGGCCTGAGACGTTGAGCATTTATCGGCCAAATGAATTGAAGATGAAGTGCAACCAACCCCAGTCCAAGGCTCTGCCGCCCACGAACCACTTCTAAGCAGAGAAGCCACGTCGCACAGTCTGACTGCCATGTTAGTTTGGAGTTGCCGTCTGCAAATATGGGACACAAAAAAGTACTGTGTGTTAGATTCAACGGGGAACAAATGCAAGTCAGTGGGAGATCACTTCATTGATGGGAGGTCATAATAAGGAAGTCATCTTTAGGAAGGAGCAGAAATGAGATGGAGGAAATGAGACGGGGAGGAAATATCTGTAGAGAGTTAGAATCAAGAAAAATCAGGCCACGCAAACAGGAACAACAAGCATGAGTAATGATAATTAGTTGAATGGATGGGATGCGTCAGAGTAAAATCCATTGAGTTGCACAGTACAGCTTACATCTGAAGCTCGCCAGATAGAGCCAACTGCTTTTATTATGCCGACACATTCACTAACCAATGATCAAGTAGCTCACAAAAGCACTGAACCACCCCCCAATCTGACGTCATTCAAATTACATTGTGTCTCATGTGATCAAGCAAACTGGGCTACAGTCGGGTCTTTATAACCCTAAGCCAGGTTATAACCACACCAAGTCAGGTATATCCAAGCCTGCTACATCAAATCACTAATAATCAAAGTGGATACCTTTTGCCACAGTCGAAGTGTGAGGAAGGTCCAGTTCAACCCCAACAAAAGCATGACAGATCTCCCTCTGGAGACTGGTATTAAGACTAAAATATATATAAATAGATTTTTTTTCTATGTAGTCAGCAAATGGAAACATCACCTAGTTAAAAAATAAACCATCTTTAACTGCCATAACTGTAACCAGAAAACAAAGCTAAGCATGATGGGAAAAAGGAAACATCTCAAAGCAGTGGAAGTGTTAAAAAATAATTAAAAAATAATAAAAAATAAAAATCACTGACCAAAAATAGAGGCAACAATTTCAAAGACCGTTACATTTAATAGAATGGAGGGGGAAAAAAAGAAATTTGGAAGAAAAAGAAATAATTTTAAAAGAAATTTAAAAGATTTTTTTTTTTTTTTAAACGGTCAATTAAAATAAATTCATTAGGCCCCAATCTATGGATGTCACATGACTGGGAATACAGATATGCATCGGTTGGTCAGATACCTTAAAAGGTAGGGATGTGGATCAGAAAACCAGCCAGTATCTAGCGCGACCATTTCTCATGCAGCGTCACATTTCCATCGCATAAAGTTGATCAGGCTATTGATTGTGTCCTGTGGAATGTTGTCCCACTCCTCAACAGTGGTGCGGATTTGCTGGATATTGGAGGGAACTGGAAACCGCTGTCGTACACGTTGATCCAGAGCATCCCAAACATGCTCAATGGGTGTATGAGTATGCAAGCCATGGAAGAACTGACATTTTCAGCTTCCCGGAATGTTGTACAGAGCAGTGTGACATTGGGCAGTGCTTCACCATGCTTTAACATGAGGTGATGGCGGCAGATTCAGGATCTCAAGGTATCTCTGTGCATTCAAATTGCCATAGATAATTGGCTAGCTTATGCATGCCCCATACCATAACCCCACCATGGGGAATTTTTTTCCACAATGTTGACATCAGCAAACTGCTCGCACACACGATGCCATAGACGTGGTATGCGATTGTGAGGCCGGTTGGAGGTACTGCCAAATTCTCTAAAACGACATTGGAGGCGGCTCATGGTAGAGAAATGAACATTCTTGTGGTCAGCATGCCAATTGCACGCTCCCTCAAAACTTGAGACATCTGTGGCGTTGTGTTGTGACAAAACTGCACATTTTAGTGGTCTTTTATTGTCCCGAGGACAAGGTTTCCCCTGTGTATTGATGATTCTTGATATGCCACAGCTGTCAGGTGGATGGATTATCTTGGCAGCGATAAACAAATGTCACTTTTTAGGGGAGAAATAAGCTTCTTGTTTGTCTGGAATATTTCTGGGATCTTTTATGTCAGCTCATGAAACCAAACACTTTACATGTTGCGTTTATATTTTTGCTCAATGTACATGTATCAAGTGCTACTCAGTTTTAGTGCAAACATGCAATCAGGACACATGGGGTCTTATCGTGAAGTCACTACCTTTGCGACTACTCATAACACCAACGCAGAAACAGCGTCAAAATCCTAATATGTTACAGTTATGTCTGAGCCCTGATGGCCAGCATGTTCCAATTTACCATTACATGTCATTATCCCAAACATCATATTGACAAGTCAATTAAATGTATGCATTTCTGTAAATATGAACACAAGACTAGGCCCATTTGTTGCATTTTAAATCAATATTTTATTGGTAGGAACAGACTGTTTGAGCTCTTGATGTCACAACTGCAAAATGGTTCGATACTCAGGGTACGACAGTTTAATACACACGAGAATCTGCAGCCCACTCAAATACACGCACAATAGTGCAATCCAGAAGCAATGTTGCCATTGGCAACAGACTGACATTGAACTATGAAAAAGACAACTTGCTTTGAATTGAAACAAATACACTTTAAAATCAATGGTTTACCGTCTCCCCATGAATTCCAATAGTCACTTATGTTTACTTAGCCTAACAACAAAGCAGAAAAGAAAAACCCCTTCAGGTTTTACCCATGACTCTTAGCGCCGTACATCATAACCCACATGATGTACCTTAACACATCTCAATTGAAACTAACCTTGCTGCATTTATCCATTGGCTACAGTGTTCGAGGAAGATTACAAATGATTGAATTTTGACGAGACAAACCAAGCTAGCGTTCTTTCTTGTTAGATAACTATAGGTCGAGCAAACAGGTTAGAAAGTTAAAATGGTTAAGACGACAGCATTTGTAATGAATATTTAGAGTATCACAATGCAATGTTTCCCCGAGATTTCTGTTTCAGGCAGTCAAAAAAAAGCCCCAAAGCCAGCAACCAGGACAGTCAACCTAAAACCAACCGAGTAAGCCAAACTTCTACAGTGAGGCGACATCAACAGGCTTTAAGGTAGTAATGTCCCTCTACCAAGGTCAATGCTGTAACTAAACTAGGACTCTACAGCTGACCGCGCAGATTTACACAGCTCTTTACAACAGTAGTGGCAGTCACAAGGACATCATAATGAGATCAGTTAGGCTGAACATGGCAGGACTAGAATTATTTCCAACAGGGTGTGTATAACATGGCTTTTCTGCTCTTAGTTATGCTTGAACAGCCCTTCATCTGACTGGTGTGGTTTTTATCATTAAATGGACAGCCCTTCAGATGAACAGCAAAACAATGGATTCAATTCATTTTCATCTCCAGACCAAATATCAATGTAGGGCCTACACTTCACCTCAAGGTTAATAATCCATTTTGAGTTGCTAGAAAAAAATGTAATAAATACAAAAAAAAATGGTTGCCGACTGTCAGAACTAGCTGGTTTACTGAAAACTGAACACACTACACGGCCAAAAGTAGGTGAAACATGCCATCGAACGGCTCATTCCAAAATCATGGGTAGAAAATATGGAGTTGGTCCCCCCCTTTGCTGCTATAACAGCCCCTGAAGAGTGGAGAAGGCTTTACACTAGATTCTGGAACATTGCTGCAGGGACTTGCTTCCATTCATGAGGTCGGGCACTGATGTTGGGCGATTAGGCCTAGCCTGCAGTCAGTGGTCCAATTCATCCCAAAGGTGTTCGTTGAGGTTGCGGTCAGGGCTCTGTGCAGGCCAATCAAATTCTTCCACACCAAAATCGACAAACCATTTCTGTACGGACCTCGCTTTGCGCACAGGGGCAATGTCATGCTGAAACAGGAAAGGGCCTTCCCCAAAATATTGCCACAAAGTTGGAAGCACAGAACCGTCTAGAATGTCATTGTATGTATGCTGTAGAATTAAGGTTCCCTTCACTGGAACTTATGGGCTCAGCTCAAACCATTATTCATCCGCCACCAAACTTTACAGTTGCCACTATGCATTGGGGCAGGTAGTGTTCTCCTTGCATCCGCCAAACCCAAATTCCACTGTTCCAAAGTCCAATGGCAGCGAGCTTCACACCACATCAGTCGACGCTTTGCATTGCGCATGGTGATCTTAGTCTTGTATGCGGCTGCTCAGCCATGGAAACCCATTGCATGAAGCTCCCAACAAACATTTGTGCTGACGTTGTGTCCAGACGCAGCTTGGAACTCGGTAGTGAGTGTTTCAACCGAGGACAGAATTGTTACGCGCTACACACTTCAGCGGTCCCATTCTGTGAGCTTGTGTGGCCTACCACTTTGTGGCTGAGCCATTGTTGCTCCTAGACGTTTCCACTTCACAATAACAGCCCTTATGGTTGACCGAGGCAGCTCTAGCAGGGGTAGAAATTTGGCAAACTTCCTTGTTGGAAAGGTGGCATCCTATGACGTGCCACATTGAAAGTCTGAGCTCTTCAGAACGGCCCATTCTACTGCCAATGTTTGTCTATGGAGATTGCATGGCTGTGTGCTTGATTTTATACACCCGTCAGCAACGGGTGCGGCTCTAATAGCCGAATCCACTAATTTGAAACTTCCTCAAGAGCGCCATCTGTCATCTCCTAGGTTGACAGAAAACAGCCTTCACTCTTGCTATAGCCTCTGCAGAGTCCAACAACATATAGGAAGAGCCTCTAACGAGACACTTCTTTTGGACCTTAAGGTGACATCTTAACTCCTCCTCCACATTTACTGGATTGGTTGAACAGCGCAGAAGAGAAACTCCGCCCAATGTTTCCAATTTCGTCAAGACTAGTATATTAAGGGGCTCTAGTTTCAGGTGTTTATTTTACACCCGCTGCATTAGGTTATTCTTGCTATGACCTAATAAAATATATATACATCTGGCACAGGAGGTTGGTGTCCCCTTAATTGGGGAGGAAGGGCTCATGGTAATAACTGGAGCGGAACGGTATCAACTACATCCACCACAGTTTCCATGTGTTTGATGCCGTTCCATTCGCTCCGTTCCAGCCATTATTATGAGCCGTTCCTCCCCTCAGCAGCCTCCACTGAAACCTGGCATATTTGTTAAGAAATCTACACATTGTGCTACCTTGCTGTTACCCTTCATACACCATCATTTTAGAATAAATCCCATCAATAAAAAAATACATTCAACTGAGAATACCAAGACAATCAGGTTGTAAAGTTAGGCGCCCAGCAGTTTCACTGGCTGTTGAGGTGGGACGCTAACGTCCCACATACCCAAGAGAGGTTAACAGGCCCCGTATTCACAGCAATCTAGAATCAGATTAGCCTTTTAGATCATAAGAACCTGATCCTAGTTCAGCACTACTGTGAAACACTGAATGCAGGACCCTGATATGAAAATAATTCAACAGGAGAAAGGTAAAACACCATAATGCTTTTAAAAACCTGTCAACCTTTTACAGGTCAGTGCAGATGAGAACAAGAGAATGAATCCCATTTCCATATCAACTCACTCTCCCCTAATAGAATGTTCACATTACATCCCAACAAATCAACAACAAAAAAACACGCACCAAATATCCTAGTCTCTCCAAATTGGGCCAAAACAGACGACGGCGCCACCAAACACCCAAATATTGAGGGAAGACAGACTTGCTGTGTCACCTCCCATTCTTAGCGTCACCTTTAATTAGAAGTACAAAGTATAAACATTGGCCATTGTCCCACTGGAGACATTGCTACAAGGCACAAATATTTCATTAGATAAACACTTAGAAAATGGAACTTGGCAAGGCTCTGCCTCAAAATCTGTCCCAATACAGGCTTTGTGCATGTGCAGCCAACCAGCAGCCTCATCCTGGCATTTGAGCATGGTGCATCTTGTCCCCCTGGAGGCCTTACTGAGCAGTTTTTGAAAATAAAAAAATATATAAACTCAGTTTTCTTTTTACCAGTGTGCTAGGCTAAACCCATCCACCTCCGTTTTACCTCACTGAGCAGGCTCCCTTTTAAGACTCATTAAAATGCAGCATGCTTAGTTACTGGTTCTCTCAAATCCCACAGCCCATCTCGAAGGGGGGGGGGGGGGGGGGGGGGGGGGGGGGGGGGACTATGAACGTCATGAAAAGCAACTACACCCGGCAGCCATGAAAAGCAACTACACCTGGCAAGAACTGCAGAGAAAGCTTAATTTAGGGAGTAAATGTGTCCGTTTAAATAAAAGGTGAAAAGATGTCTATTCCTGACACCCTTACTAGTCAATATTTCATGACCAGCTGCCTTTAGAGCCTAAACATGCTGGCTCGGTCATATTTTCATACAAAGTTGATGTTGCACTACTGATGCTGAAATCTAGCGCATGTTGTTTCAGTTAGTTGGATTAAGTACTCTACTCAAGCCTGGTCTTGGAGGGCCAAAGGGGGGGGGGGGGAGGGGGGGGGGTTGGTTACAGGTTGTCTCACTGATTAGTGTCCAGGCTAATTAATAGGGTTCAGAAGACACTTTTCCGGGGTGTTTGAATGTGGGAGAGACATTCTACTGAATGAATCATGCCAGTTAATCAATTGAGACAGTGGGACAATGGGAGTCCTGTGGATGCTGCAATCCCTCTGAACTCTCGATTAGCTCCAACTGGAGTTCACTGCTTTCACGAGAACATTACAGTAAAAAAAGGTTATGCGTTGCCATTTCTACCCCTTACTAAAATACACAACAATCTCACCCTTACTGAGTTACAGTTCATAATAGGAAATCAGTCAATTTAAATAAATTCCTTAATCTCCTACGGATGTCACATGACTAATAACACAGATATGCATCTGTTGGTCACAGATGTCTTATTTTTTTTAAAGAAGGGGTGTGGATCAGAAAACCAGTCAGTATCTGTTGTGACTATTTGCCTCATGCAGCGCGACACATCTCCTTCGCATAGAGTTGATCAGGCTGTTGATTGTGGAATGTTGTCTCACTCCTCTTCAATGGCTGTGCGAAGTTGATGATATTGGAACACATTGATCCGGAGCATCCCAAACATGCGCAAATGGGTGACATATTTTGTGTGTCTGCAGGGCACAGAAGAACTGTCATTTTCAGCTTCCAGGAATTATGTACAGATTCTTGCGACATGGTGGTGGCGGTGGATGAATGGCACGACAATGGGCATCAGGATATTGTCAGGGTCTCCGTGCATTCAAATTGCCATTGATAAAATGCAAATGTCTACCATAACCCCAGTATTGGGCAATCTGTTCACAACATTGACATCAGCAAACCGCTCTCCCACACGACACAATACACATGGTCTGCCAAATTCTCTAAAACAATGTCGGAGGCGGATTATTTTAGAGAATTGTCTATTCAATTCTCTGGAAACATTCCTGCAGTCAACATGGCACTTGTACGCTCCCTCAAAACATGAGACATCTGTGGCATTGTGTTGTGTGACAAATCTGCACATTTTAGAGTGGCCTTTTGTCCCCAGCCCAAGGTGCACTTACGCAATGACTGTTTAAAATCAGTTTCTTGATATGCCACACGTGTCAGGTGGATGCATTCTCTTGGCAAAGGAGAAATGCTCACTAACAGGAATGTGCACAACGTTTGAGAGAAAATATAAATTGTGCGTATGGAAATTTCTGGGATCTTTTATTTCAGCTCAGGAAACCAACACATTACATGTCGAGTTTATATTTTTGTTCAGTACACACACACACGAGTCTAGGTGGTGATTCAGCTTTAATTTTTCCCTAAGAATAGACTCATTGTGCACATGATGCTTTTTTTTTATGACAAAGAATTCTACCACTGCAGAACTACCAACCACAAAGAAATGTTACTAACATGAGACAATCAAACAAAGGTGGCAAGATTTATTACAGCCAGTGATTCAATGCAATAAAAGCATTTACAGAAATCACATTAGTTCCGACAAATACTTACAGGTTAAGTTCATTAATAAAACTTAATTTAAAAACTAGAGCTGCAACCCAGTGTTTTCCCATTAGCGCCAGCCTTCACCTAGTCAGACGATTATTTTTTTCGACTTCATATTAACGTAGCTACTTTTCATTTAAAAGTTTAAATTAAGATAGTCCGTCAAGCTAGCATGAGCGATATGCATCTTCTAGCGATCCGTTGATAGGATAGGCGCCTGTCGACGCAAGCGATGACAGGGAAACGCAGTCTGTTCTGCCTCCCGGTACAATTTGTGGGTGTTGTGATTGGTCGCAGTAAAATGTCTTTATACGGTGGGGGAAAAGCATGAGTGAATTTGCACATCCCATGTAATGCAAGTGGTACCGATGAGTCTAAATCCACTTAGCCTAAATTGTTGATACATTTTATTTTCTTTCGCACGTTTCATACAGCCAGCCACAGAGTTGTGACGCAATCTATTTGTATGTCCTGAGCTTTGATTCACAACAGCAAGTGTTGACTCATTTTTAAAAAGGTGTCCGATTGAATAGTCTCTCTCTCCTACGCCCCTTTCGCCATTCAAATCCTGCAATGTGGATGGATATATAATATTATAAACTGGGAGGTTCGAGCCTCGAATGCTGATTGGCTGACAGTCTTAAGCGCCTTAAAATTTGCATATGCTACTGGTAGGCTTAGACTTGTTGGCGATTACCTACAACAACAACAAAAAAAATTTAAACATTTGAAGATGGCGAATCATCAGTGCAGGAACAATAGGTAGTGGAGAGCCTCATTCTGTTCTACATGTGATCCTTACGGCCCTCACGGGTTCCAGGCGTTAAAACGGGATTCAAAAAAATATTCTATCAAGTATTTCTCTTAGTAGGGAACCAACTAAATGGCTTGAAAATGAACTAAATTTGCCCAAGTGTATGATAAAACATGTACAGAATGTATCCACGATTCATACTTCCTGCAACTTTCTCAAGAGGCAATGAGAAACGTCGCCGTCCGCGATGCGCTCGTCTCCGTCTGTGTAGCCGTTAGCGATGACGCTGGTGGAAACAGGCTAACCTTCTCAAAATGTTCTCAAAACCTTCTCAAAACCTTCTTAAATGTAAATGTAATGTTAACGACAAAGTAGCCTACGCTTACCTGCCAGAATGACAATGATTATTTTAATCAATCTAGTGGGTACTTGCTTTGTAAAACTCTACCATTACATGTGCGCTACAAACACGTCGCTATACAACAACCGCATCTCGCTAAAAGTGTGCACTTGAATTAAAAATGGTAACTACACGCATAAATCTACATTTATCAGATTTTTCCCCAGAGCTCTCCTGTTTAAAAAAAAAAATATGTTCTAATAGAAAAGTGTAATTTGAGAATGATAAACTGAAAACTGGGGAACACAGAAGCCTGGGGAAAAACAAACAGAACCCAAATGTGGGAAAAGACCAAGATGGAATCATGCAAAAACTGATTTTATAGAGCCCCTACCTAATGATAATGTATTACATTTAGGCTACATAAAACCATAAATATATAATAAGACCAGGGCTCTAAATAAATAAAAACTTAGCACTGATACTCCCAAACAAGTGAGGAACACCACAAAGTAAGATTTATTTTTATTGATTGAGAACTACAATTCATATAGGCCAAATAAAGGCTACTTGTGAAGCATGTGGTGGGCTAGAAACTAATATGTAACCATGTAAAAACATTTGTTTATTATAAAGAGCCAACGACGAATACCCGTTGTTGAGATTACAAAGTCATTTGTGGAATATTAGGTTGCTACATTGTGTAAAAGCACTATTTCCTGTTGAGATTCATGACATAGAAAATTGTACACCGTCTCTTTACAAGTTCTCGCTGTGCCCCCAAATATTTGGATATACTGTTAAGGTTAACAGGTTTAGCTTGTTAGCCAACGGGATAACATGACTGAACAAAGTGTAAACAAATGGTAAACGACGTCGACGCATGAGTAGTTTAAGAACAGCCCCCTACATGGTTTATGAATGTAAAAAGCATTCCCAGTGAGCCGCTATAGGAAGTAAACAAATGTTGCGCTCTGTAATATAGGTCAAATCTTTTGACCTGGTTGAACTAGAAGCAAGCCGTTTTCACTGTAGTAACGGAGCAACCAAGACACTAACGACTCTGCATTTGCTCGTCTCTGGGGCACGCAACACTACAGCGAATCCACATTACAACAATCGTCATCTGGGAGACTTCCCCCCCCCCCCCATAATCGCATTGCCCCCAAAAAAACTCCTGGTCACAAAGCAAAATATCTAGTTGCATATGCGACCAAAATGGTGGCACTTTAGACCACTGCTTAAGACTGAAAACCCTTTCATTTTAAACATTAATTACATTTTTCAAGATAAATGTGGGCCATTTACACAATTTGTTTTAATAGAATAGATAACTTGAACAGTGACAATTCATATCTTGCAGTAAAAACTGTAAATAAGACTAATCAAGAAGACAGGTTTAATGTACTCTTAGAAAATAGTTCTGATCATATATGCCTAGAGCCCTAGACGAAACCGAAAAATACAAAAACACACTGAATTCATACATTTAAAACTGTAAATGTTTTGTCTTTCTACATTGTCACAAATTGTTTCTATATGGGAGGTACACGCGATAAAGTTCTCAATAATTTCGTTGTGTATTTCGGATGGAGGGGGATAAAAATGTATCTAACCCTGGGGGACACGCACTCATGGATCGGGGACGCCTGGCTGGCTACTCCTATGTACTTGCGGAAAACCCTGGTAGCGTATGGGCCAGATAATTCCACTACACTAGGCAGTTCAGAGTAAACAGCGGAGCATGCTGTGGGAAAAGGAACCTCACCTTCCACAAGCCTCATTAAATTAAGGATTAAAAAAATGAAATATGAGCAGATAAAGCAAATGCAGATTAAGGCAATTTTCTGTGAACAGAAAGAAAAAAAAAACGTAATGGATTTTATATTTTCTGTTTTTCAGCTTGTGAAAAACTGAGTAGCCTAATCAGGTTTCTCTGGTGAGTGCTTTGCAATGACCACTGACTGACATCAGTGAGTGCATCTAGTTAGTGTACAAACGCATTGTACAGAGATGCAGATATTAGCAGTAGGTTTTTCACTATTAGTTTACACTGTTAAAGTAGTCTACTTGAGCATGTGTGTTAAAGGGATAGTTCAGGATTTTGGCAGTGAGACTTTTTATTTACTTCCTCATAAAAACGTTGCCCACGAGATCAGACTCTGGGGAAGTCGATAAAAAAAAAAGGCCTCATTTGCCTCGACTAAATAAAGTTCAACAAACTTTCATGATCTAAGTATACGATATTTCTGAAAGGACGTTTCTGAACCAACGCTGATGCGAAACAAACATCTGCTGACTAGATAGTCAGCCATGCACAAGCAGCCCCCCTCAGTGTTGCTCAGCTAAATGACACTATTGATCTCTTAGGACTGCAGTTAGCACTTCCTGGAAGGAGCATGCAAATGTACAGGCCGTACTAGACTACGGGGAGAATCATAGTTGTGTGTTGATAAGGTCAAGGTGTTCCAAAGGGCCCTTTTCAGTGTGTGTGTGTGTGTGTGTGTGTGTGTGTGTGTGTGTGTGTGTGTGTGTGTGTGTCCTTGAACATTAATGCATAGCACTTCATCACTTACAATGAGCCCTGACATTTCTTTGTTCACGTCACAGGAGTAGCTACTCTACCACCACAAATTGGCTAAGACAACCAAGCTACACACACACACACGACTCTTGCTATTACAGTACTGCAGCCATGCAAAAGTTAACGAAATGGCGCCTTTTGAGAGACAGGACTAAGAAAATACGATACACACGTAAAGTGTTGGTCCCATGTTTCATGAGCTGAATTAAAATTCTAGAAATGCTACATACGAACATAAAGCATATTTCTCTCAAATGCACAAATGTGTTTCCATCCCTGTTCAGGAGCATTTCTCCTTTGCCAAGATAATCCATCCACCTGACAGGTTTGGCATATCAAGATGCTGGTTAAACATGATCATTACACAGGTGCACCCTGTGTTGGGGACAATAAAAGAACACTAAAATGTGCAGTTTTGTCACAACACAATGCCACAGATGTCTTAAGTTGAGGGAGCGTACAATTGGCATGCTGACAGCAGGAATGTCCACCAGAGCTGTTGCCAGAGTTCTGAATGTTAATTTCTCCACCATAAGCCCGGTACCATAATGTTTTAGAGAATTTGGCAGTACGTTCAACCGGCCTCACAACGTTAGACCACGTATAACCACGCCAGCCGAGAACCTCCTAATCTGGCTTCACCTACGGGGGGGGGGGGGGTCATCTGAGACAAGCCACACGGACAGCTTATAAAACTGAGTATATCCGTCTGTAATAAAGCCCTTTTGTGGGGAAATACTCATTCTGACTAGCTGGGCCTGGCTCCCTAGTGGGTGGGCCTGGGCTGCACCCCTGCCAACTGATGTGAAATCCATAGATTAGGGCCTGTTGCATTTATATTTTTGTTCAGTATAATAGAAAAAGACCACTACTTTACCCGTAGAAAATATTTCCTTTAAAATGATGTTTTCTGAAGTGGCACCGACTGTACAGGGAAAATAGCTATGAAATGGCCAGCAGTCCCGAGTATGATTGGCTGTTAGAGCATATTGCACTAAGTTTCATAAGACATTCCCAGATGCCATTCAAGTCATACCAATGCTGTCAAACAAATAAAGGAGACAAAAAAAAATGTAAAGCCTCACTTATGTAAAGGCCAAACTGTATATATATTTTTTTGTTCCATCTTTCCTAACATAAAACTCCTATTTGCCAAGAGAACAACTTGATGTTGATAACTGGAGAGTTAAAACATTTCTAGGATAATTAAATTGCAGTGAGTTAGAGGCTGGGCTGGGTCTGGAAAGTGTAGGTCCTCTAGTTACATTAAAGTAGAGAATCAGACTTTTGGGGGGGGGGGCAGAACTTCTACTTAATTAGCTAAATAATTTTACAATCTAGAAATACTTTTTTTATTTTTTTATTTTTTAAGTAAGACCAAGGAGTTTTACTTGAGTGTATGATGTAAACATTGATTTTAAAAAATTAAGTTATTGCTACCTGCTTTGATCACTTCATTAGAAGGCAGAGAAGTTCTGTCATGGCTGTAATAAAAGACACGTCGAAACAGCATCTGCTTCATTTGAAAAAACAGAATCGCCACATGCCATGAGTTGAGGGAGGTCTTCTACCATGACGCAGAGACAGGTCCAAGGACACTGCGGCGCTGGCCTTGGGTAAATGACCTGCACACACTGTGGGGAGGGACACCTTGTGGCCAACATATAGCATGAGCCCCACATACCATCTACACCACAGGACTCAACCTTCACTGCAGAAAGGGAGAAAGAGCTGGGAGGAGGAGAGTAATATTTTTCAGCTGGAACCAACCACTGTAAACTAACCCATTTCTCTTGACAGGGCTGCACACTGACATGGCCTTTGGAAGTTCACTCACTCTCATGCGTTTTAGGGCGTTCTGTCAGCAGTCTTTATTTAGAAAGGCAAAATGCCTGGACTCAATAATACAGCGAGACAACCACTCGTATCCCCTCTTATGTCCCTCACAGTATCTGTTGAAATCATGGAAGGAACATGAGCTATATGAGGAAGGGAATTGCCCAAAAGCAACATCTAGGCTAATAAATGAATAACATTTCTTGGAAACTGTTAGGGACTTGCAGGAATGAGTCAAAAAGAACCAAGCTCAATTTATGTTCCCCGAACATCAACTTAAAAATGGCAAGCAAATTTTTGTTTCTATTTACCAACTACCACCTTGCCAATGAATTATTTTAAACCTAGTTATTATTTTTTTTAAACCTTGTCCTAAGCCTGCATTTCCCCCAAACTCAGTCCTCAGGACCCCAAGGGTTGCACATTTTGTATTTTGCCCTAAAACTACACAGCTGATTCAAATTATCAAAGCTCAATGATTAGTTGATTACATGAATCAGCTGTGTAGTGAGTGCTAGGACAACAAAAAAAAACGTGCAACCCTTGGGGGTCTGAGGACCGAGTTTTGGGAATCTCTGGCTTTTAGTGTGGCAATATTGTTCAGGGAGGAGAGATGAGACTTGAGCTAGCCTACTAGAGGGAAGCACTGAACCACGCCCTCCCCCCCTCCCTCCAAGACCAGCGAGACACATGAGTCAGCAGCCTACTAGTAAATATTAACTGGCCACGTTTACAGTTGTTGCCTTGACGATTCGTAATCTATTCATCACCTTCTGACTGATTACTCACTGCAGACTGCCTACTCACTGGAAAACAAAAAAAACACCTGAGACAATGCTGAAGCATCTTGACAGACACTGCTTGTTCAGTACCCAAGGTCAGATAGCATCCCTAGTGCTCACGGTTGTTAACTGAGTGTATAGCTGGTCGAACTATTAAAAAAAATACCGATAAGTAACAGAATCTAACAGAAAATTATAAACCCACTAGATGAAAAGTTGTGTCCGTAAACTACTTTCATTTAGGAGGTGTGGACAAATGGGTTAACAAGATGAGTGAACTAATGGATAAATACAGTAGTAACAAGATTTTAACAAGTCAAGACATTGAACCCAGTTAGATTTATGTGCCATTTCTATTCAAGCATATTCTGATTGGAGGCCACTTAAGATTAATTATAAACTGGGTGGTTCAAGCCCTGAATGCTGATTGGCTGACAGCCGTGATATAACAAAACCTATACCAGGGGTATGACAAATACTGTATTTGTAATGCTCGAATTACGTTAGTAACCAGTTTGTAATAACGGTAAGGCGTTGCATCATGCCATATACCACACACCCTCGTGCCTTATATGGATGTTTTAATACAATGAGGCGTCAACACGGAACACACGCCTTACAATAACATGAGGGTGGGATGCATATTGTTATATTTTAATAGCATAGCTAGCTATAAAGATTGGATGTTCAACCAACCAGAACCAGCAATTACCTCAATAGCTGGAATATACCTCAATAGGTGTGCGTTTCACGGAGGGGAATGCCACACTGCATGCAGGGAGACGAGAGCTGCCATGACAATTAGTTCATCTTTGCCACCTGCGTTAATTGCTCGAGTAACAAATGTGCTGACCTCGCGCTGCATTACCAATCAATTATCTCCTGCATCGTGTGCTATGGGTGAATATGCACCGTGATTTGTTATCTCGAGTCTGTGCATATAACTAGATACAAGTACTACAATTAAATGTATTGACTGTGAGAGAAGCCAACTCGTGGGTACACATCTTGACATGAACCGCATGACAATCTGCATGCCGGTATAACGTTACTGCATAGTCAGCAATTGACCCGTGGCTAATTAAAACACGCTGCCCGTTTTAAATTGCCTTCTACGTAGTAGAATGTTACCGGTCGTAGAAAAGTACAACTATTTAAACCCAGGTTCCTCAGCCGAACCGTCACTAACTAACTGTATAGCACTGCGTTGCCTATGGAATAAGCCAACCAGGTAACTAAACCCGTGACTGAAGATTGGTTAACTAGACTAACAGTAAGCAGGTTAGCTAGTGTGGCCACGTTGTTATAACGTTATATTGTCTACGGCAGCTAACGTTACCTATTTAGTTAGCTGGCTATATCCACTTAGTTGGAATACATTAGTTCACTTTCTAATGTTAGTCGGCTACAATGGACTAGCTACCTGGACCAGTACAAAACATTGACTAACAAAAAAGGGCAAAAGCATCATGCATGTGCAAATTGTAGCCGGCTAACGTTAGAAAGTGAACCAATACATACTGTGGTACCACGCTGTGATGTCCCTGCAAAGGTTGGCTCGTGACCACCAAACCAACTAGCTAGCAAGCTATAGCATTTGAAAGCGCATGCCATTTTCTTTAGTTGTTTTTACGGTTTGGCTTCTTCGTTGGATACAGTAAAATATTATTTACAGTTCTTACCTTGGGTAATAAATACAGTTTACAACAATTTGTATAATTGACGAAAGTCCATGCAACTAAATGACCGATCCTTCTCCAAAGTTTGCGACGTCGAGAATGGTTGGACAGTGGCGGGAACGTAACTACCCTAAATAAAGCGACAAGATAGGCAGCCAATAGCAGCGTTATCCTACTTGGAATTTTAGGATATGGAATATTCCACTTGTCAACCAGCCCAAATAGAAGGGAGGCACATTTTAATTTGCATCAGGTGCACAGACCATGGGTCATCCAGGTCTAGGTTCCAGACATTAAGACGAAAAACTAGCTAAACATGTTTTGTTTTGTTCATGAATCAAAATGAAGACCCTGCAGCCTAGTGCAATGCATTGTTTATTTTGCCATCATGTTTTTTTTTTTACAATTTGGAGTTCCTCCATTTTGACTAATTGAAGGGGCAATCTGTTGTAGCAAACAACAAAGCCCATTTCCACCACTATTTTGGTTAACAGCTGAGGAATGGCCCAGGATAACCAGTCTCAAATTCTTAGACAGATCAATGGATACAAAGACTGACCCTCCATGATAACATTATAGTTTTAACCATGTTGATGTTATAGTGTTTGTTTACAAACAATAGTTTAAAAAAACGCCTTAATTCATTTAAAAGGTCAAATTGATGTATGAATCTCAGATTGCCCATTTAAAGCAGGGTGCAGGTGAAAGGATTGGGGTACTTTTAATTATGCTTTTAAATGGATAGAGAGCCCTTGAAAGTCCCACCACTGCGTCTCTGATTTACAGCCTTTTTTTTTGGAAGACATCACAGGACGATGGTGGCACCTTTAATTGTGGAGGACCGCTTCGTTGTAATGGCTGGAGTGGAATGATTATGAAATACACCAAAACACATGGTTTCCATGTGTTTGATGCCATTCCATTCTCTCCGTTCCAACCATAATTATAAGCGAACCTCCCCTCAGCAGCTTCCTTTGCTAGACATCCACCTGGATGTGGGTCTTCGTGGTGCCTAGGCTATTCTCAGGTAGTCTGGGTTTAAAATGCAAATCAGACGTGAATTCGCAAGCAAAATGTTTCACACGTTAGACCTACATCATCGATTCTTCAATTAATTCCAGGGCCTGTTTAAAAATAGCCAATCCAATCGTATTGGCAAACGAGTGAGTGCATAAGTTACATGTGTTTAGTTGTATTTATCAATTACTGTATTTAGAGATGAATGCACCAAGTTTTAAATCGATAAAGCAGCCAAGGTTACCACCAATCCGTAGTTGATCCCCCCCCAAAAAACTATGGCACTTTTTTTTGTCGTGCAGTTTAGACCATAACCTATCTCAGTTAAGTAGGATAGGGTCTGGGATTGCGACCCTAATCATGTAAACTGGTAATAAGCTAAATAACCATCCATGTGCAGAGACCGGCTTACTTATCAGTAAATGTGTCACTCCCATTGCATAGAAAAGAAGACTACAGAATATATAACCAGTTTAACCAATACTATTGAAGACAACGCGCTGCCTATAGCCTATCAAATGCATATTGTAGTATTCACACTCGTGGCTTGGTTACCAAGAAGACATGCGAAACCCAAAGATTCGCGTTCACCTGACACGCAGAATGTAGCTTGACATGGGTAGCAAAGAATCTAGGCGCAGATGGATTGATCTAGTCGAGACATTCATATTTATACACCGCAATTCTACACAATTCATCCCTGGAAAAAAATACACTACAACAAAAATGTAATTGGAACAATTGCCTATGGTCCTCATGCGATGAGAGTGCAGGCTACGATATCAAACAATAGCCTACAAATCATATTGTTATAAAACTTGGAAGTCACAAAATATCGATTTCACATAGGCTAATAATGAATAAATGTCTTACCGTTTCTAGAAATGAAAGTTACGGACGTCCTTAGCCAAACAATCTCTTTAAAAATAGAGAATGATGAAGACACTTGCAAATAGGCTATAAAAAGATGAATTCGGCCTTTCTCTTAGTTCAAACTTGGAAACAGAAAATCAACACATAAACAAGATAAAATGATTAAATAAAATATTTATTTAACCAAAATACAGAAATGAGTCCCTTTCAGCCAATGGATTAAATAAAATCAAAATAACTGAAGAAATAAAATGAATCAAATAATTAAAAAAGCTGGCTTCTGCCTGTCTTGCTCTTTACAGGTTCACCACACAAATACGCGACATCACTAAGTGAAAACCAATGTAAGGAGGAGGTTGTCTTTAAAAGGAAGATAGTCCTGTCAGCAAATATATAGGGCCGTATCACAGCAACGCTATACCTCTCCGCTCTCGCTGTTTCATCCATTCAACCTACACACACGAGCACGCATGCACGCGGAAGTATACCCGGAGTAGCTCCGTCCACCGTGATGCATCGAGGTGCCTGAATGTAATTGGCTATAACGCGTCCTCATCGGGTTTCTATTGGTTCTATTTGATGCCATTCAAAAAGATCACGTTTTTTTTCCTTAATATGGAATTTGATGTCTAACAATACTGACTTGCCACATAATATCTGGCACGCAGGAATGAAAAAAATGTCTTGCTTGATAATTACTTTGTCGTGGATTGAACAGAAAAATATGCTTTAGAATCTTGCCGTTTTATAGGTTACAGTAAGATCCCTTTACCTATTGAAAGAGTCGATCATGCAAGGAGACATTTCCAACACGTGGGAACGTATTTTCAATTGAATGAAGTAGGCTATAAACTAAAGCCCCGCTCAACTTTTCGTTATTCATTGAGGTATCTAAACTGTTGAGTTTACTTCACAGCTTTTCAAGTTAATATAGCCTAGTCTACTCCGTGTGCCATAGGTCTACGATATTAAAATGCTATATCCTACAGATCTTTACTGCACATTATAAAAGCCAATATGTTGCACCAACGCAAAATAGTGTGTGGATTAAGAGGCATTGCTGTCGTATTTCCATGCACACCGCACGAAGAAATCCAGAAATCGGCATTCAACCCACAGCTTTCAGCACCAAGGACAGCGAACCAGCGTTCTGACAGAGAGCACGAGGTTTTCCTCGACGCTTTGTACTTACTAAGCGCGTGTAGACATTTCGCCTACTGCTTTCCCCACAGCGTTTTAGCTATGTTATTCATAACAAGGTGTACGTAGGCATAAGCATTGCCCAAGTACAAGTAGATGTCACGTTTTCAAAATATCTACATGTTGAATAGTGGATAGACCTACATTGTGCATCTTCAAAAATGGTATGGATAACTATACTGTGTGTGTAAACCTACATAACCTATAATAGGTTATTGCCCCCAAACAACAGGTCCAAGGCCTGTTTTGTTATTTATCTGTGCAATGGTTAAAGTCAGGGCTAAGGGCGTGAAACATGATCCTAGATCAGCTATGAAAGACAGAATATATAGCACTACTAAGAGTCTTTTTTAGGGATGGGCAATTCCAACACAGAATGATAATGACTCAGATTTTTTCACTTTAAAATGTATTCCAATCAAAAAACAGTGATTGCAAAGTTAAAACATACCATACAACTCTATCCACCCAGACGACTTTTAAAGGCCCAGTGCAATCCAAAACATGATTTACCTGTGTTTCATATACATTTCCACACTATGAGGTTGGAATAATACTGTGAAAATTATGATAATGGCCTTTTAGTGTAAGAGCTGCTTGAAAAGACCGCCTGGAATTTAAGTCTGTTGGTAGGTTTGAGTTTTGGCCTGCCTGGTGACATCACCTGTCGGTAAATTAGTTAGTAATCCAATAAGAAAGAGAGTTCCAAACCTCTCTACCAATAAGAGCTAATTTCCAGTTTTCCCCTCCCCACTCAGACCACTCCCACACAGTCCTAGCAAAATTCTTGCTTGAGAAATTGATCTTTACTAAGAAGCTATTTGTTTATTTTTTTTGACCATTTTAATTTAAAAACAAATCACAGTAAGGTACTTAATTGTTACCCAGAAATTATTTGATATTGAGATAAAAATGGCTGCATTGAACCTTTAACAATTTCCACTGAACATTTGACCGAAACACATTTACTTGAAGAACAGTGCAGAGGCAAAGTTTGGTAACAGAATGACGGCACCAACAGCACAATTGACACATTTTAAAGTGACAAATCTGAGTATCAGCATCACCCTGTGCATGTTCTCAAGATGGTCGTCAAGCAGGCCAACATAATAGAAGCCTCGTCTGCATTTACATCAGAATTAATTTGAGCACTCAGTGTTTTATTTAGGTAATGCAACCTGATGGTAATTCGCCAAAGTCTTGCACGTTGCTTTGTTGTAGTGAATGACAATTTCAAATTGCATCAAAAGTTCCACTGACACAGCCATAACAGAGTGAATTATGTTACACAATGGCCTCGTTCTAATACTTTAAGAATGCAGTTCTCCTTACTGCTTTCCTTGAAGAAATCCCTGATCTGACATGGCTGCATTGGTTGTGTTAACACCTATCAATTTGTGTTCAATCTGGGATTAGTTCATGGAAGGGAGAAAAGAGTGTTTTAAAGCAGTGTTTCCCCAACCCTGGTCCTCCAGCACCCTAAACAGTACACATTTTTATTTTAACCCTGGACAAGCACACACACACGATTCAACTTGTCAACTAATCATCAAGCCCTCAAATGAGCTAAATGAGGGGTTTGTGTCCAGGGCAACAACTATAATTTGTACTGTTGGGGGTACTGGAGGACCAGGGTTGGGAAACACCGTTTTAAAGTATTCAAATTGGACAAAAGTCTCATATAGTTTAAAAGTAGATTTTAAAAAAGGGCTGATAGGAAGATGGAAGAAAATCTGACTGCATTCAAACACCTAAAAAGAAAAGAAAACATTCCCTGTTCAATTGTTTTTCAAAATGCTTCCTTCCTTGAAATAATCACAGGTTAGTTGTATTTTAGAAAGTGATAGAGTGGTAACCCTGAAGAACAGTGCAGATGCGCACCCCCCCCCCAAGGCCTGTTTTGTTATTTATAGCATCTAACAATTGGATTAAACTGCAGTGGGCTAAATCAGGGACACACAGAGTGATTCTTGGTAGTCTTAAGAAAATTTACTTTGAAACAAAAGTATACACCTCACACGCATGGTTATGGACTTAAACAAAAGAAGACACCTGTACCATGTCAGATATAGAGTTGAGATGTATTCAATTTGCATCCCAATATTACACTTTATATACTTCACAGAAGACTGAAATATAACAAAACTGTTTGACATAGAAACACCGTATGCGTTTACAAAAATTAAAATAATCGTTATTTATTATGAAAATGTGAAAAATATGAATAACATTCCACCCATGAGGCAAAAGAGGGCGTTTTTGGTCATTGACTGCAGGACAGGTCTATGTCGCATGGTTTGCTAGCGATATGCTCAGACCTCGTTCATTGAAGTCTACAATATGAGATATCAAAAAGTTCCTGATCTCAGTATTTTTAATACCACTGTTAAAATAAAAAATAAAAGAGTTAAATGGACATATCCAGTCCTCTCACCACACGTCATTGGCTGAATCCTGATTCTATGCCCTTCTCCTAAAGTTCGTACTTGCACACTTTGTTTCATTAAATGGTGGGTCGTTCCACCTCAAAAAGCAGAATAAATGAGGATTTCCACACCCACCATCTCAGATTGTTCTGAAATCGTTTCTGTTGTCGGAAACAAAATTAGCATTCTGGAAACATTATTTGTTGGAAAATATGATCTGAGAAATTAAGCTAATTGATTGCACCCAAATTGGCCATTTTCAGTTATAGGATTCATATAATATTCAATAATTTTAGTACCTAACATCCGATTTGGACCAAACATTTTTCGAACAATGAGTAAGACATAAGGAATCCAAATAAGTAGTCAAAAGCCATCCACGCATCCCCCACACCCCACTCTTATCCCACCTCAACAACGAGTACACAGTATCAGTTCTCTATGTTTTACAAGTAGTATGGAGCTGCGGCTTAGAGTATTGTTTCTTCATCCTATGTAATGTATTCTCAGTGTATTTGGTGATGCTTTTTTTGTTACCTTGTTCAGAGAAATTAGTCATTTAGGTTTTTGGGTTTATGTCCCATCCTACGTCCGGATATTACTAGGTTCTGACCACTAGATGGTGCTGTTCCTGCTATTAGGTGATTATTTTTTAAAGAATCCCCCCTTCTTCCATTGTTAAAGGGATAGTTACCCAAATAAATGTACATATTGGTTTTCTTACCCTGTAAGCAGTTTATGGACCAGGTATGAAAGCAACCCATGCTTTGGTTTTGTTTACCTGTCCACTGTTTCAAATGCTAACCTTTCAGCATTTATGTCACAAATCCAATGCAAGTCAATGGTACCTATATTAGAATTTTCATCCTTCATGCATCCTTTCCGTTCCCCCCCCGTCTCCAATAGACTCTCGCAAAGGAGGTACAAATGTCAATAGTGGTTATTTTGAGACATTAGCATGCTCTGTATTCGAGACCCTTCAGTGCCAATGTCTCCCGTGTTGCATTCTGGTGATTACAATGTAACCCGCTGGGACCAGAGTGAAATATGTCAGTGTGCCCTTCCCTGAGAAGGCTGAAGGAGATAATGAGCATAATTATTGTAAAAGACTGCTTTTAAAAAGAGCCTGTTACTTGGCTAACTTATAGGCAATGATCACGATGGGTGTTATAAACAGGGAGAGACAGGCCAGAGGGAAGTTGAAATGAGATATCATACATTTCCGTCAAATTGAGATTGTTGAAAGGTAAACTGTGAGAGGGTTCCTCCTGTAATAGATTTTGATGGGTGACCTCTGAGAATATTTGATAAAGTTAACGAACAGTAAATCAAAATCAAATGACAATAGTAAACATATTGTCTCCCACGAATGAAGCAGTGCGTCCCATTTCCCAACTTGTGCCAATTGAGATATCGTGTGACTAACACATTTTTGTTAATTACCATAGCTCCTGCTTTGGTCCATTCACCCATGTTTCGTCAAAATAGTCCCAGTCCTGTCTGAGATATCACATGTGACCAGGGGCACCGAATGGGGGGGGGGATTAGGAAGATTCAAAGGGCAGGGGCCCTAACAAATTATTTCAACATTAGGAACATTTTTTTCAATATTAAATTAATAACCTATCATTATTAATATAATATTTTATTTACAATGCACTAATAAAACTAACGGTTTCTTTTTATTTTCTTGTTTTTGGCAAAAAAGGTAAACATCCAGAGAGTAAAGGAAGAGATGCAGGCTCTTAGAGATGGATGGGAGTCTCTCCTGTCTGAGGCAACACTGATTGCTACGCAAATGGATGTTGCACCTCAATTTATCAAGGAACACAGTCGCCAGAGGAAAAGGAAGAGAATCCACGATGAGACCTCTCAAGAGGAGACGGCTCAGGACAGTGCAGCAACAGTGTTTCGAAACGCAGTGTTTTTTACTGCTATGGACAACATAAGTGACTTGGACACTAGGCTCCACACCACTGCAAAAAATTGTAGAATCATTTTCTGCTGTTCTGAAAGTTGGGCAGATTAGTCAGGATAAAGTCCCTTCTGTGTGCCAACCACTGATCATGAAGTATTCCAGAGATCTGACACCTGTTGTTTCAAAATTAAGTAAGACACCTGAACGCTGTATATGCTGCCACTTTCCCCCCTAACTTGTCCCCTCTTGGTCTCCTAAAAAGCATTTTGTAAGATGCAGCTGTAAAGCATTTTTGGATGCTTTTTAAAGCATTGCTTTACGTATATTTTGCACACTGCCTGTGACTGTTGCTTGTGGCGAGGAAGCTTTCAGTAAGCTAAAACTGATAAACAACTATTTGAGGTCCACTATGTCCCAGGACAGGCGTTGCAGTCTTACCATGCTGTCCATTGAAAGGCAGTTAGCTAGAAAGCTGGACTTCAAAGACTTGATCGGTGACTTTGCTAGCAGGAAGCGTCGGCGCTGGGCTCTCGGTGAGTAAGGCTGAGCAAGGGCCAGTGATAGCTGTTAAATGGCATGGCTATGGATATTGGATCACTACACACGATGCCCCACAGGCTGAGAACAAGCCTGAGAACATGATAATGGCTGGATTGCCGTAACATTAGTTGCGCACAATCAAAACCCCAAGTGGAAGAAACATGTTGATTTGATGACCACTTGACTCTAGCGCCACCATCAGGCCTTTTCATTTCCCTTTCCATTTTCAATTTTTACAGCTACTTATTGTCTCGTTGGTATGTATACTTAGTTCAAAAATCCGCTGCTGATTTTATTATTTTGTTTGTTATATCATTCTATAAATGATGTTATTTTAATGGAAGAGGTTAATGTATATTTAAGTTATATTTATTTTAAGTTATTCATTAATGTTAAGAGAATTTCCCATTCAATAATTTTCCCATTAAAATGACATTTACACTATAAAAGATGGCCTTTAGCACATTTCTTATAGAGGGTATCAGTCTTGCATCAAAGAGTGAATTCCACTGTATGCAGAATGTTGCATGCATGTCTGCACAGTGTTATATTTTCACAGCTCACTGTCAGTAAATATCGTACAGTAAATATTGACCTACAAGAGAGCTGCAAGCCTGCGAAGGTAGGACTTATTTAAAGCTTTGAATGGGTCGATTGGGTTCTGGAGGTGTGTGGTTACAGCAATTTCGCAGGGTTGGTGTGGCCTGTGGTGATGGGGCCCCAATGTGATATCTTTCCATAGTGGCCAAAATCTCCGGGGGCGCCCCTGGGTGTGACTAACGGTACAAGCGAACGGATGGACACAGATCCACAGCCCCTTGCCCCATTTCATTGTGGAGGACAAAATACAAGTATATTAATTGTTATTTTCTATTCAGTTTAGATTTAGAAAATGTGGTTGTGATGAAGTTTTCAACTTCAACCGGATGTTCACCATCTTCACAGAAGCCCCAGCACTCAAGGAAACATGACTTGAGGCCTGTTTGAAATGCATCCTTCCTTGAAGTGATCACAGATCACATTTTATTTTGGATTGGTTAAAGTAAAGGGAGAATGACCTTGCTTTCACATGTCCAATCACTTAGGAAAATATTTTGACTCCTTGACCTTTTCAACATTTTGTTACGTTACAGCCTCATTCTAAAATTGATGAAATTGTTTTTTCCCCCTCATCAATCTACACACAATACCCCATAATGACAAAGCAAAAACAGGTTTTTAGAAATGTTAGCAAATATATTAAGAATAAAAAAAACTGAAAAATCATGTTTACATAAGTATTCAGACCCTTTACTCAGTACTTTGTTGAAGCACCTTTAGCAGTGATTACAGCCTCGAGTCTTCTTGGGTTTGATGCTACAAGCTTGGCACATCTGTATTTGGGGGAGTTTCTCTCATTCCTCTCTGCAGATTCTCTCAAGCTCTGTCAGGTTGGATGAGGGGTGTCGCTGCACAGCTATTTTCAGGTCTCTCCAGAGATGTCAGATCAGGGGTCAAGTCGGGGCTCTGGCTGGGCCACTCAAGGACATTCGTAGACTTGTCCCGAAGCCACTCATGCTTTGTCTAGGCTGTGTGCTTATGGTCATTGTCCTTTTGGAAGTTGAGTCTTCGCCTCAGTCTGAGGTCCTGAGCGCTCTGGAGCATGTTTTCATCAAGGAGCTCTCTGTACTTTCCTCTGTTCATCTTTCCCTCGATCCTGACCAGTCTCCCAGTCCCTGCCGCTGAAAAACATCCCCACAGCATGAGGCTGCCACCACCATGCTTCACCGAAGGGATGGTGCCAGGTTTCCTCCAGACGTGACACTTGGCATTCAGGCCAATGAGTTCAATTTTGGTATCATCAGACCAGAGAATCTTGTTTCTCATGGTCTGAGAGTCCTTTAGGTGCCTTTTGGCAAACTCCAAGCAGGCTGTCATGTGGCTTTTACGGAGGAGAGGCTTCCGTCTGGCCACTCATCATAAAAGGCCTGATTGTTGGAGTTTTTCAGAGATGGCTGTCCTTCTGGAAGGTTCTCCCATCTCCACAGAGGAACTCTGGAGCTCTGTCAGAGTGACCATCAGATTCTTGGTCACCTCCCTGACCAAGGTCCTTCTCCCCCGATTGCTCAGTTTGGCCGGGCGGCCAGCTCTTGGAAGAGTCTTGGTGGTTCCAAACTTCTTCCATTTAAGAATGATGGAGGCCACTGTGTTCTTGGGGACCTTCAATGATGCAGACATTTTTTGGTACCCTTTCCCAGATCTATGCCTCGACACAATCCTGTCTCGGAGCTTTATGGAGAATTCCTTCGACCACATGGCTTGGTTTTTGCTCTGACATACACTGTCAGGTAGACAGGTGTGTGCCTTTCCAAATCATGTCCAATCAATTGAATTTACCACAAGTGGACTCCAATCAAGTTGTAGAAACATCAAAAGGATGATCAATGGAAACAGCCTGCACCTGAGCTCAATTTTGAGTCTCATAGTAAAGGGTCTGAATATTTATGTAAATAAGGTATTTTCTTTATTATTGTTAATACATTTGCAATTTTGGGATTTTTGTTATGGGGTATTGTGTGTAGATTGATGAGGAAAAATGTATGAATTAATTTAATCCATTTTAGAATAAGGCTGTAATGTAACAAAATGTGGAAAAAGGGAAGGGGTCTGAATACTTTCCTGTATATACACTGAATGCACTGTATATACATTGTGTGCTCACATCAAGGAAACAAGGACGGATACATTAGAACAGGGCTTTGATTTATAGTCACCTTTGACCCTGGGTCCCTTGGGCACCTATTTCATGTCGTTATTATTCCCTTACCCCGAACGGCTCAGAGAGTTGAGGTGGAACTGAGATCATTTCCTTCTATAGCACTCCCTAGGAGGTCTGGTTGACGCTGGATGATGTCATTGATTGTAGCACATGCAATGTGGCTCCTGCTGGGAAGAAAGAGTTCCCACTGTGGCCATTATGGACAGCTTGAGTGATGTCACACCAGGGATGAGAGAGAGCGAGAGAGAGCGAGAGAGAGAGCGAGAGAGAGAGCGAGAGAGAGAGAGAGAGAGAGAAGAGAGAGAGAGAGAGAGAGAGAGAGAGAGAGAGAGAGAGAGAGAGAGAGAGAGAGAGAGAGAGAGAGAGAGAGAGAGAGAGAGAGAGAGAGAGCCTGTCTGGTCACAAATATACTGTAAGTACAGTAGATATGGGCATATTGAAAAAACACAAAGGGGTTTTAAAAAGTATCTGAAATCTTTTTTGAATAAAAATATATAAGTTCACACGTATAATCAGATCTGCATGGAGAAAAACGGTAAAATGAAAACGTAATCTGTTGATGTATACAAGCAACTTGTATATAAATATTTGTTTTATAGAGCAAGGTTATCTTTGGTAATTTATCCATCTGATACATTGTACTGTATTTGTCCTGCTTATATAGGAAGGACACAGTACCACAGAGAAGAACATATTCATCCTGGGCCTGTAAGACATCCTGGGCTTTGACTACAGCATGTAAAGGATTTTCCAAATAATGCACAGCATGGGGTAAACTGATAGTTTAAGGACTATCATACGGTCAAAACAGTATACAGGGACTATCATAATGTCAAAACAGCATACAGGGACTATCATACGGTCAAAACAGCATACAGGGACTATCATACGGTCAGAACAGCATACAGGGACTATCATACGGTCAGAACAGCGTACAGGGACTATCATACGGTCAAAACAGCATACAGGGACTATCATACGTCAGAACAGCATACAGGGACTATCATACGGTCAGAACAGCATACAGGGTCTATCAATGTCAAAACAGCATACAGGGACTATCATACTGTCAAAACAGCGTACAGGGACTATCATACGGTCAGAACAGCGTACAGGGACTATCATACGGTCAAAACAGCATACAGGGACTATCATACGGTCAAAACAGCGTACAGGGCTATCGTAAGGTCTAAACAGTATACAGGGTCTATCATAAGGTCAAAACAGAATACATGGACTATCATACTGTCAAAACAGTATACAGGGACTATCATACGGTCAGAACAGTATACAGGGTCTATCATAAGGTCTAAACAGTATACAGGGACTATCATAATGTCAAAACAGCATACAGGGTCTATCATACTGTCAGAACAGTATACAGGGTCTATCATACTGTCAGAAACAGAATACAGGGTCTATCATAAGGTCTAAACAGTATACAGGGTCTATCATAAGGTCTAAACAGTATAACAGGGTCTATCATACGGTCTAAACAGTATACAGGGTCTATCATACTGTCAGAACAGTATACAGGGACTATCATAAGGTCTAAACAGTATACAGGGTCTATCATAAGGTCTAAACAGTAACATGGTCTATCATAAGGTCTAAACAGTATACAGGGTCTATCATAAGGTCTAAACAGTATACAGGGTCTATCATAAGGTCTAAACAGTACGGGTCTATCATAAGGTCTAAACAGTATACAGGGTCTATCATACTGTCAGAACAGTATACAGGGTCTATCATACTGTCAGAACAGTATACAGGGTCTATCATAAGGTCTAAACAGAATACAGGGACTATCATAAGGTCTAAACAGTATACAGGGTCTATATACTGTCAGAACAGTATACAGGGTCTATCATAAGGTCTAACAGTATACAGGGTCTATCATAAGGTCTAAACAGTATACAGGGTCTATCATAAGGTCTAAACAGTATACAGGGTCTATCATAAGGTCTAAACAGTATACAGGGTCTATCATAAGGTCAAAACAGAATACAGGGTCTATCATACTGTCAGAACAGTATACAGGGTCTATCATAAGGTCTAAACAGTATACAGGGTCTATCATAAGGTCTAAACAGTATACAGGGTCATCATACGGACTAAACAGCGTACAGGACTATCATACTGTCAGAACAGCATACAGGGTCTATCATACTGTCAGAACAGCGTACAGGGTCTATCATACGGTCAGAAAAGCGTACAGGGACTATCATAATGTCAAAACAGAATACAGGGACTATCATACGGTCAGAACAGCGTACAGGGTCTATCATACGGTCAGAACAGAATACAGGGACTATCATACTGTCAAAACAGCGTACAAGAACTATCATAATGTCAAAACAGAATACAGGGACTATCATACTGTCAAAACAGTATACAGGGACTATCATACTGTCAAAACAGCGTACAAGAACTATCATACGGTCAGAACAGAGTACAGGGACTATAAGGTCAAAAGACAGTCTCTGTATTTTGTTTTGACCGTATGATGTCCCTATATGTCTTTACCTTATGATAGTCCCTGTATTGGCATAAGGTCAAAACAGAATACAGGGTCTATCTACTGTCAGAAAAGTATACAGGGACTATCATAAGGTCAAAACAGAATACAGGGACTATCATACTGTCAGAACAGAATACAGGGTCTTCATACTGTCAGAAAGAATACAGGGACTATCATAAGGTCTAAACAGTATACAGGGTCTATCATACTGTCAGAACAGAATACAGGGACTATCATAAGGTCTAAACAGTATACAGGGTCTATCATACTGTCAGAACAGTATACAGGGACTATCATAAGGTCTAAACAGTATACAGGGACTATCATAAGGTCAAAACAGTATACAGGGACTATCATAAGGTCAAAACAGAATACAGGGACTACCATACTGTCAGAACAGAATACAGGGTCTATCATACTGTCAGAACAGAATACAGGGACTATCATAAGGTATAACAGTATACAGGACTATCATACTGTCAGAACAGTATACAGGGTCTATCATACTGTCAGAACAGTATACAGGGTCTATCATAAGGTCTAAACAGTATACAGGGTCTATCTAAGGTCAAACAGTATACAGGGACTATCATAAGGTCTAAACAGTATACAGGGACTATCATACGGTCAAAACAGTATACAGGGTCTATCTAAGGTCTAAACAGTAATACAGGGACTATCATAAGGTCTAAACAGTATACAGGGACTATCATAAGGTCTAAACAGTATACAGGGGACTATCATAAGGTCTAAACAGTATACAGGGACTATATAAGGTCTAAACAGTATACAGGGACTATCATAAGGTCTAAACAGTATACAGGGACTATCATACGGTCAAAAACAGCATACAGGGTCTATCATCACGGACTAAACAGCGTACAGGGACTATCATACGGTCTAAACAGTAATACAGGCCTATCATCGGTCAAAACAGCGTACAGGGACTATCATACGGTCAAAACAGCGTACAGGGACTATCATACGGTCAAAACAGCGTACAGGGACTATCATACGGTCAAAACAGTATACAGGGTCTATCATACGGTCAAAACAGCATACAGGGACTATCATCGGTCAAAACAGCGTACAGGGACTATCATACGGTCAAAACAGTATACAGGGACTATCATACGGTCAAAACAGCATACAGGGACTATCATACGGTCAAAACAGCATACAGGGACTATCATACGGTCAAAACAGTATACAGGGACTATCATACGGTCAAAACAGAATACAGGGACTATCATACGGTCAAAACAGCATACAGGGACTATCGTAAGGTCAAAACAGCGTACAGGGTCTATCGTAAGGTCAAAACAGCGTACAGGGTCTAACGTAAGGTCAAAACAGCATACAATATATACCTCGCTCTATTCACTTGTTGAGACGAGTACTTGTTGACACAGTTTAAAAAATTGGCGCCTTGGGATTTCAAATACTTTAGTTACCTCATCAAAGAGCTTGCGAGCAGTAAACGATGTTTGTGACCATCTTGACAAATCCATGCATGCAGACTAATAAATTGTGATGGGAGCTTGGTGTTATTTCCATGTCCTGTGAGCCTTGATCAATAGTTGATTGGGATTAATTTATTCAGCAACTTTCAGATAAACAAAATAAAACACAGGCACTTTGTATACTAAATAACAGAGGCTCATCTTATTGAAAAGCTGTTCTGCTCTGATAAAAAGTCCTTAAAGAAACTGAAATCCCTGAAAACAGTTTCTTTCATCTTGATCCTGTGGGAAATTTCCCTGCTTGTGGTGTAAAGAGCGAGTTTTTTGGATCATGAAAATAGGGCATGAAATCTCAGTGAAACATCTGAAGATCCTGATCATTTTCAACAGTTGCCCTTCCCCTCTCTCTCTCTTCTGAGACATTGAGGAGATCTTGTCTAACCTGAAGCTCCATTCCCTCTCTGAAATAGCCTGGTATAAATAGTCTGAGTTTCTAAACAACTAAATTGACCAAGGTCGGTTGAATTATTCGAATTTATTTCATTATTTTTATTATTTTTTTAACTTTTTTGGGGCTCAATGCACACAGTGTGCAGTTTCTCTAAAGATAAATCAGATCAAACCCCAACTGTGCGATGTAGTAGGGAGTTGTAGTTTCTCTAAAGATAAATCAGATCAAGCCCCAACTGTGCGATGTAGTAGGGAGTTGTAGTTTCCAAAAGGCCAATATTTCTACATAGTTTAGCGCAGAAAATGTGGTCATTAACTACAATGACCATAATCCATATTGCACGCCTACTTGTCCGGTCCGTGTGTTTCTTTAACGCCTGCTATGTTAGGTTAGTGTGGGGCAGACTGAGGTAGGTCGGGCAGATAAGGAGAGCGAGAAAAGAGACAGATGAATGCATTTTTCGAGAGGAATAGAGAGCAGTTGCTTCGCCAGGTATCTCTACCAGAAAATACATGATCTAAGTGATTGATAGTTGGTATTCAGCAGTCATAGTAGTATGTCTTATTTACTTTGAAGAACTACTAAAACAGTGATTTTGTCAGACAGCATAGGCAGGTCTATAGAGATGAGATGACATGGAATTAAATAAAGACATCATATAAAACTAATGTAATAAACACAACTGAAATATTTTGTTAAAGTAAATTAATGTGAATGAATGATGTTTAATAAGTGATCAGCAGTAATGGACAGTAACTACCATCATGGGACTTTTATTAATGGTTGTGTTCTGTGTTGTTACAGCATTCAATGGACATAATGCATGGCGCATTTAATGTACTGTATAACAACAACAAAAAATATCGAAACTAAAATCGAACTGACCTCAAAAGCACTAATTCGCTCAGCACTAGTGCAGGGGCTTCCAGGGGCTGAAGCAGTATGGGGTCCAGGAGGCAAAAAAAAACAACCAAATGATATAGTACATATTATATATGCAGTTTATCTTTTCTGCAACCGCCAACCACAGGAGGACTCAGGAGCTCTCAATGAGTATAGACAGCCTGCTGCTGCCGGTTGGGGGTAACTGTGGAGCCCCACCTTGGTTGGGTAACTGATTCAGGGCCCGCCCTAGCCTTAAAAATAAAATAAAAAGCCCCGGGGGGCGCAGGGGAGAGGAGCAGGTGCAAGGGGAGATACCGATCGATTTGGTTGTCCACCGATAAAATAAGAAATCAGGGCTTTACTCGGCGCTGACTTGGCAAGCCTTCAGAGGGCTGAGGAGATTAGAAAAGAGAATTTCCCGACAACAAACAAAGGGCATGGTTAAAGAGCCCAGTCCTGCCCGCTTGCCACTTTGTCTCTTTCTAAGTGTGATTAGATCTGAGTCTTTCCGTCCTGTCTGGGAGGAGGAGGGGATCTGAACTCTGGCTCTATAAATGTCAATATACTCTTGTTTTAGATGCCTTTATTCTTCTGAGATGAGACACAGAGCTGGAAAAGGTTCAACGTTATAGGCAAAGTGACGTTCATCTGCAGTCATGTGTTCTAAAGTGGCAATTTGTGATTGCTACATCCGTTTCTGGACTTTTAAATTCATTATATACATTGAGTGTACAAAACTTTAAAGAACACCTTACTAATATTGAGTTGCAGACCAGCCTCAATTCATCGAGGCATGGACTCTACAAGGTGTTGAAAGCGTTCCACAGGAATGCTGGCCCATGTTGACTCCAATGCTTCCCATAGTTGTGTCAAGTTGGCTGGATGTCCTTTGGATGGTGGACCATTCTTGATACACACAGGGAACTGTTAAGCGTGAAAAACCCAGCAGCATTGCAGTTGTTGACACAAACGGGAGCGCCTGGCACCTACTACCATACTCCTTTCAAAGGCACTTAAATCTTTTGTCTTGCCCATTCACCCTCTGAATGGCATAATCAATGTCTCAAGGCATAAACATACCTATTTAACCTCCCCTGATTTAACAAGTGACATCAATAATGGATCATAGATTTCACCTGGACTCACCTGGTCAGTCTATGTCTTTTGGGATCCTGAGTGGCGCAGCGGCCTAAGGTACTACATCACAGTGCTAGAGGCGTCACTACAGACCTGGGTTCGATCCCGGGCTGTATCAAAACCGTCCGTGATTGGGAGTTCCATAGGGCGGTGCATAATCGTCGTCCGGGTTAGGGAAGGGTTTGGCCGGGGTAGATTGTCATTATAAATAAGAATGTGTTCTTTACTGACTTGCATAGTTAAATAAAAGGTTAAATAAAATACAAAATAAATGATGTGTACACACTGAGTGTACATGGCAGGTAGCCTAGCGGTTAAGAGCCAGTAACTGAAAGGTCGCTTGTTCGACTCCCCGAGCCAGCAAGGTGGGGCAAAAAAAAAATCTGCCTTTTGCCCTTGAGCAAGGCAGTTAACCCCCAGCAACAACTGCTTCCTGGGTGCCAATGATGACAGCTAAGGCCCCCCCCCCAATATTTTTGTAAACAATGTATAGCCTCAGAATTGTCATTTAGATCTCATGGATGGTCAGTCTTTGCATCCGTTGTGCAGTCTATGAATTGGAGTGTGGTTACAATTCTCCAGCCCCATCCCTCAGCCGTTAACCAAATCAGTGACATGGTGATGCTTTGTTGTTGTTTGAACTGCAGATTGCCCCTTTATGTTACACTGTAGTTTAATTGTAGCCTCTAGGTTCAAGGGATCATCATGTAGGTTCAGTGGTGTAAAGTACTTAAGTAAAAAGGCTTTAAAATAACTACTTAAGTACTTTACATTTTTGACTACTTTTACTTTACTACATTCCTAAAGAAAATAATGTATTTTTTACTCCATACATTTTCCCTGACACCCAAAAGTACTCATTACATTTTGAATGCTTAACAGGACTGGAACATTTTCAAATTCACACACTTTTATCGAGAGAACATTCCTGGTCATCAAACGCCTGTGCTATAAATTCTCGGACTACCCAAAGATTCCTAGATGCCCTTCCAGACTCCCTCCACCTACCCAAGGACGTCAGAGTACAAAAATCAGTTAACCACCTAACTGAGGAACTAAATGTAACCTTGCGTAATACCCTAGATGCAGTCGCACTCCTAAAAACAAAAAACATTTGTCATAAGAAACTAGCTCCCAGGTACAGAAAATACCCGAACCCTGAAGCAAGCTTCCAGACAATTGGAACAGAAATGGCGCTACACCAAACAGTCTTCCGACTAGCCTGGAAAGAAAGACAGTACCGTGCAGTATCGAAGAGCCCTCACTGCTACTCGATCATCCTATTTTTCCAACTTAATTGAGGAGAATAAGAACAATCCAAATGTATTTTTGATATTGTCGCAAAGCTAACTAAAAAGCAACATTCCCCAAGAGAGGATGGCTTTCACTGGAGCAGGGATAAATTCATGAACTTCTTTGACGAAAAGATCATGATCATTAAAAATAACAATTACAGACTCCTCTTTAAATCTGTGTATTTCTCCAAAGCTCAGTTGTCCTGAGTCTGCACAACACTGCCAGGACCTAGGATCAAGGGAGACACTCAAGTTTTTTAATACTATATCTCTTGACACATTGATGAAAATAGTCTTGACCTTTAAACCTTCAAGCTGCATACTGGACCCTATTCCAACTAAACTACTGAAAGAGCTGCTTCCTGTGCTTGGCCCTCCTATGTTGAATATAATAAACGGCTTCCTATCCACCGAATGTGTACCAAACTCACTAAAAGAGGCAGCAATAAAGTCTCTCTTGAAAAAGCCAAACCATGACCGAGAAAATGTAAAAAACTATCGGCCTATATTGAATCTCCCATTCCTCTCAAACATTTTTGAAAAAGCTGTTGCGCAGCAACTCACTGCCTTCCCGAAGACAAACAATGTATACAAAATGCTTCAGTCTGGTTTCAGACCATGTCATAGCACTGAGACTGCACTCATGAAGGTGGTAAATTACCTTTTAATGGCGTTAGACCAAGGCTCTGCATCTGTCCTCGTGCTCCTAGACCTTAGTGCTTCTTTTGATACCATCGATCACCACATTCTTTTGGAGAGATTGGAAATTCAAATTGGTCTACACGGACAAGTTCTGGCCTGGTTTAGATCTTATCTGTCGGAAAGATATCAGTTTGTCTCTGTGAATGGTTTGTCCTCTGACAAATCAACTTTAAATGTTGGTGTTCCTCAAGGTTCCGTTTTAGGACCACTATTGTTTTCACTATATATTTTACCTCTTGGTGATGTCATTCGGAAACATAAGGTTAACTTTCACTGCTATGCAGACGATACCCAGCTGTACATTTCGATGAAACATAGTGAAGCCCCAAAATTGCCCTCCACGGAAGCCGTTGTTTCAGACATAAGGAAGTGGATGGCGACAAATGTTTTACTTTTAAACTTAGACAAAACAGAGATGCTAGTTCTAGGTCCCAAGAAACAAAGAGATCTTCTGTTGAATCTGACAATTAATCTTGATGGTTGTACAGTCATCTCAAATATAACTGTGAAGGACCTCGGCGTTACTCTGGATCCTGATCTCTCTTTTGACGAACATAATCAAGAATATTTCAAGGACAGCTTTTTTCCATCTTCGTAACATTGCAAAAATCTGAAACTTTCTGTCCAAAAATGATGCAGAAAAATGATCCATGCTTTTGTCACTTCTAGATTACTGCAATGCTCTACTTTCCGGCTACCCGGATAAAGCACTAAATAAACTTCAGTTAGTGCTAATCACGGCTGCTAGAATCTTGACTAGAACCCCAAAATTTGATCATATTACTCCAGTGCTAGCCTCTCTACACTGGCTTCCTGTTAAGGCTAGGGCTGATTTCAAGTTTTTACCGCTAACCTACAAAGCATTACATGGGCTTGCTCCTACCTATCTTTACGATTTGGTCCTGCCGTACATACCTACACGTATGCTATTCTGTCCCTAGAGTTTCTAAGCAAAAGCTGGAGGCAGGGCTTTCTCCTATAGAGCTCCAGTTTTATGGAATGGTTTGCATATCCATTGGAGAGACGCAGACTCGGTCGGGACCTTTACGTCTTTATTAAAAAGACTAATCTCTTCAGTAGAGCCTAAGATTGATTGTAGTCTGGCCCAGGGGTGTGAAGGTGAACGGAAAGGCACTGGAGCGACGAACCGCTCTTGCTGTCTCTGCCTGGCTGGTTCCCCTCTCTCCACTGGGATTCTCTGCCTCTAACCCTATTACAGGGGCTGAGTCACTGGCTTACTGGTACTCTTCCATGCTGTCCTTACGAGGAGTGCGTCACTTGAGTGGGTTGAGTCATTGACGTGATCTTCCTGTCTGGGTTGGCGCCACCCTCGGGTTCGTGCCGTGGGGAAGGTCTTTGTGGGCTATACTCGGCCTTGTCTCAGGATGGTAAGTTGGTGGTTGAAGGTATCCCTCTAGTGGTGTGGGGTCTGTGCCTTGGCAAAGTGGGTGGGGTTATATCCTGCCTGTTTAGCCCTGTCCGGGCAGGTCCACAGCGTCTCCCGACCCCTCCTGTCCCAGCCTCCAGTATTTATGATGCAATAGTTTGTGTCAGGGGGGCTATGGTCAGTTTGTTATATCTGGAGTATTTCTCATATCTTATCCGGTGTCCTGGGTGAATTTAAGTCTACTCCCTCTAATTCTCTCTTTTCTCTCGGAGGACCTGAGCCCTAGGACCATGCCTCAGGACGACCTGGCATGATGACTCCTTGCTGTCCCCAGTTCACCTGGTCATGCTGCTGCTCCAGTTTCAACTGTTCTGCCTGCTGCTATGGAACCCTGACCTGTTCACTGGATGTGCTACCTGACCCAGACCTGCTGTTTTGTATTCTCTCTCTACCGCACCTGCTGTCTCTAACTCTGAATGATCGGCTAAGAAAAGCCAACTGACATTTACTCCTCAGGTGCTGATCTGTTGCACCCTATACAACCACTGTGATGATTATTATTATCATCATCATCATCATCTGACCCTGCTGGTCATCTATGAACATTTTAACATCTTGGCCATGTTCTGTTATAATCTCCACCCGGCACAGCCAGAAGAGGACTGGCCACCCCTCAGAGCCTGGTTCCTCTCTAGGTTTCTTCCTGGGTTCTGGCCTTTCTAGAGTTTTCCTAGCCACCGTGCTTCTACATCTGCATTGCTTGCTGTTTGGGGTTTTAGGCTGGGTTTCTGTACAGCACTTTGTGACATCGGCTGATGTAAAAAGGGGTTTATAAATACATTTGATTGATTGATTGATTCCTACTGCCTCTGATTTGGTGGACTCACTAAACACAAATGATTAATTTGTAAATGATGTCTGAGTGTGCCCTTGACTCTCCTTAAGTAAATAAAAAATAAAAAAATAAATTGTGCTGTTTGGATTGCCTAATATAAGTCATTTGAAATGATTTATATATTTTTTGCAAATACATTTTGATACTTAAGTATATTTAAAACAAAATACCTTTACTTTTATTCAAGTACTATTTTACTGGGTGACTTTCACTTGAGTCATTTTCTAATAAGGTATCTTTACTTTTACTCAAGTATGACAATTGGGTACTTTTTTCATCACTGTGTAGGTTCAAGGCATCATCGTGTCGGTTACAGGCGTCACCGTGTAGGTTACAGGTGTCGCCATGACAACTGTGTGTGTATTGCCACTTGCTCAAAGCCGAGTCCGTCACGTCAGAGTACAGGAGCTCAAGTGATGCTTACAGTAGAGACAAGGGTTTTTCTGTGGGGAGTCGTTTGAATACTTGGCGGACATATTGTGTTAGAGTCCCGTTGGAGACAACCTTTTTACAGTAGGTGGTTGACTGTCACAGGAAATGATATGTTGACACAGCCAATGGCAACGTGTGTGACAGATAACATGGAAATGACCGCACAGTGTCAGGGCAGGGGGCTACGTTTCACAGCACCAAGACCAACCAACACGTTTCATACTCACCAAGAGTCAGTGTGCGGCACTGGATATCACTATAGAAAGAACATTATGCGGTCTATGTAACATTAAGGAGCAAGGGCTATTTAAAACAGAATGCTGTGCGGTGCCGTCTTTGAGCCAAAATGGCCGCCGCGCTTCACCCAGGTACATGTCCCAAGGTGTCCCCGACCTTGTATTAAAAATGGCATAAAAATACAATGTATTATGCATTAGCCCTAATTAAATTCACTTAGGATGTTGCAGGCCTAAACACAGAATCATCAGAGCAGTAATATTTTTCAAATTAAAAGGGACGATTTCATTAGAAGACAAAAAAAAAAGTGGATAAATGTTATACATTGTTGGTCAAACAAACGAGTGATGGAATGTTTATTCAGTCGTGGCAGTTTGCTGAGATAATGGATTCTTTGGCCAATAATGAAATTTAACAAAATAAAAACGTTTCAAACATTACGCCCCACCATTTCAGTTATAAATTGTTAGCGATGTCACATCAATACAGATCGCCGTAGAAAGGTTTGTTTAATCTATGCAATTAGACCAGTGGTCACCAACCGGTCGATAAAAAACCCCAACAACAAAGCTTTTCACATTTCTATTTTCATTTATTTATCTGGCGCTGTTGAAGGTAGGTAGATTCAGCTGCACTGCATGCAGGGTAGGTGAACTATTACAATGTCATGTGTCTGACGGTACAAACTCTGCCTTTCCTGGTGGGCCCGGAGAGCAAAGGAAGTGCACTATAGGCCTACCACTGGCCAATCGGATGGCTCAGTCGACAGTGTCTGCAGTAACGTATCAGGCCTGAAAGAAAGTTAAAGCAAAGACTGTGTCCCTTGAATGCACCATTTACCATGGCAGAGGTGAAAAGGGCAATAGGTAAGGCTGGGTTAACTTCACCTGGGAAAGATGAGGTGTTCTATGTTATGTTGGCGCATCTTAGTGATGAGGCTCTGGATGAGGTATTGGTGTTGTACAACAGAGTGTGGGAGGAGGGGAAACTACCAGGCAGCTGGAGGGAGACAGTAGTGGTACCAATCTACTACCAGACAACAGGAAGGAGACAGTCGTGGTACCAATCCGGAAGCCAGGGAAGGACCCAACGAGGCCAACAAGCTTTCGGCCAATAGCCTTAACATCACATGTATGTAAAATTATGGAACGTATGATTACGGAGAGGCTAACTTACTTCCTGGAGAACAGTGGGTTAGTATCGCTACATCAGAGTGGATTCAGGAAGGGTAGAGAAACTATGGACCCAGTGCTCTGCTTAGAAGCAGAAGTCAGGAAGGGGAACTATGGACCCAGTGCTCTGCTTAGAATGCAGAAAGTCCGGAAGGGAGACTATGGACCCCAGTGCTCTGCTTAGAAGCAGAAGTCTGGAAGGGGAACTATGGACCAAGTGCTCTGCTTAGAAGCAGAGGTCAGGAAGGGAACTATGGACCCAGTGCTCTGCTTAGAAGCAGAAGTCTGAAGGGGAACCTATGGACCAAGTGCTCTGCTTAGAAGCAGAGTCGGAAGGGGAACTATGGACCCAGTGCTCTGCTTCAGAAAGCAGAGTCAGGAAGGGGAACTATGGACCAGTGCTCTGCTTAGAAGCAGAAGTCAGGAAGGGGAATCTATGGACCCATGCTTGCTTAGAAGCAGAAGTCTGGAAGGGGAACTTATGGACCAGTGCTCTGCTTAGAAACGCAAAAGGTCCAGGAAGGCTCAGGTGAACAAGGAGACTGTTGTAGCTGTTCTCTTTTTTGATGTGAAGAAGGCGTGTGATATGATGTGGAAGGAGGGGTGTTAATCAAGCTTGATATTATGGGGGTAAGGAGGAAGAACGTACAACTGGATAAAGGATTTTCTGTTTGGAAGGTCGATCCAGGTGAGGGTGGTGAAGTCTCTCTCCGGCAGCTACATGGTGGATAATGATACACCGAAGGGGAGTGATTAGTCTCGGTTGTTCTCAATCATGATGCAAGAATGTTTACTCCAGGTACATGCCGGATATTAGGTGCCGTTATTTGCAGAATGAGGGCCTTCATGGAAGCAGTTGGAAGAAATGTGTCTACATAAGTCCCCCCAAAAAGGAAAGGTACTGGAAGCCATTGATGAGGTAGAGCACTGGGCATTAATGTGGGGACTCAGGTTCCCTCTGTAGAGAAACTCAGACAGTCTTCTTTACCAGGAGGAAGGTGGGATATGAGGGTAATGCTTGAGGTTATATGGAGAAACTTGGGAGAGGGGGGGTCTCCTTCAGGTTCCTTGGGGTATAACTTTTGACACTAGACTGACCTGGCAGAAACACATTGAAGAGGTGGGGGACCTTCCAGGTTCCTTTGGGGTATACTTTGACACTAGACTGCCTGAGGCAGAACACATTAGAGTTGGGGACCTTCAGGTTCCTTGGGGTATACTTTGACACTAGGGCCTGACTTGGGCAGAAACACATAGAGAGAGTGGTGGGAAGTGTAAGAAGTGCTAAATGGTGATGCGCTGTCTGACAGGAAAGGAGTGGGAGGTGCTGGTCGTTCCTCATTGAGGACCATGTATGTTGCATTGATTCCTGTCTGACGCGGGAAGGAGTGGGACGGCCTGGGCGTTCCTCATTTGAGGACCATGTATGTTGCATTGATCCTGTCTGACAGGGAAGGAGTGGGAGGCTGGGCGTTCCTCATTGAGGACCATGTATGTTGCATTGATCCTGTCTGTCGGGGAAGGCGTGGGAGGGCTGGTCGTTCCTCATTGAGGACCATGTATGTTGCATTGATCCTGTCTGTCGGGGAAGGCGTGGGAGGGCTGGTCGTTCCTCATTGAGGACCATGTATATTGCATTGAGCCGATCTGTAATGGACTATCGCAGTATAGCGTATGGTTCGGCAGCCCAGACATCATTAGAAAGGCTAGATGTCATACAGGGACAAGGACTCTGCATATGTAGTGGGGCGTTTCTGACGTTCCCAGTGGCTGCACTACAGGTGGAGATGGGGGAAAATCCATTGCATATTAGGAAACTTGGGGAGGGGAGAATGGCAGGAAGGCACAGAAGAGAGAAGGCTATATTTACAAGATTAAGGGTGGGACACAGCCAGTTGAATAAGACCTTACATATGATAGGAAAGCATCCAACAGGAAGTGTGATTATTGCCAGGAAACAGAGACCGTGGAGTATGTATTGCTACAGTGTGGGCAGTATCAGAGGGAAAGAGAGAGGCTGAGATCTAGTATGAGGCAGAAGGGGATACAGGAAATTAGTTTAAGGAGTATATTGAGTAGTACGTCATTAGATATAGTCTCAAATATTTTGTTATCTTTTTTAAGAGCAGCGGAGATGGCAGGTAGGATTTAGATCCTCCTTGTCTCTAGCCCACACTCCAGTACAGGTGGCAGTAATGCACCATAATGTTGGATGCCAACTGCTGATGAACCCCACAGAAGAAGAAGACTGTCCTTTTTGGTCAGTGTCAGCGGAGGAACGTTGACAGGCAGACCTCAGTCTGCTGAACTCTCCCACCGCTGAGACTGACCGTCAGATACAGGCACCATCAGCCCAGTAAAATACAAAATAAAAAGCAAAATGATTTAAAATGTACACTCACTCAGCTATGCCACACAAGTAATACAACAGTGGATCCATTACCTGTATGATCATATAGCCTACCTCAAATAAAATAAAAAATACAAACAAATGGTCCAAACAACAGTGCATTGGCAGGACAATTCAAGAGAATTAAGATCTTACCTGTGCAGTTGATCGGTTCAGAAGAATGATCAGAAGGAAATCCACATAGCCCCACCCCCCAAAACATTTACAGGCCTGTGGAAATAGCCTTCCAAAGGCCTGTCAGACAATCCACAGAAAGGAAAAAAAACGTTTCCTTACTTCTCCAATACATGCATGAGACAAGTCTCACCTGTCCAGCGTCACAAGAAAACTAGGTTCTTCCAACTAACAGAAGTTTCCCAGGTCGACAAAATCTTTATTCTCCCACCTTTCTCCTGTCAAAATCCATCCTCGACTTGACACACCCACTTCCTATAGCCACTCAAAGCAGGAAGTGACAATGGGTGTGTCTAGGTCGAGGGAGTGATTAGGGTGGAGCCTACAGCCCCAAACACATCAAGACACTATAGAACCTTGTAGGTTACACAATGATAATGTATTGGGCCTATAGCCTACTGCACAAACCTCATTGCTATAGTACTGTTTTTATTGTTGCATAGGCTTGGGCTACGTTTTTTAAGTCATGTTTAGAAGAAAAAAAAATCTGAATGGTAGATTACATTTTTTACTCAAAAAGTGATAATGTTGGTGACCACTGAATTAGACAATCCATCCCAACCCGGTGAATGGCCAATGTATTTCATTTATTAAGGGCCTAAGGCGGATCGTTTCTCCAGTTGTTGTGGTCTTGTGTAGGGGCGCTATGCACCCCTAAAATCTAAGGGGGCACAAAGTACGTGAGGATGGCTAGGGTGTGGTCTGGAGGCTGTCTGGGCCACCCGACTGTATATTGGAGAATTATATTTTAATCGTATTTCTTATAATTTATTGCACTGACTCTCTTGCACAGACTTGATGTATACTCACTGGTCATTAACCACACTCTAACACATACTACGTTGACACACAAACACACACACACACACACACACACACACACACACACACACACACACACACACACACACACACACACACACACACACACATTCCTTCTCATACAGTGCATTCGGGAAAGTATTCAAATGCCTTTGACTTTTTCCACATTTTGTTTCAGGCTTATTCTAAAATGTATCAAATAGATTTTATACTCATTAATCTACACATAATACCCCGTAATGATAAAACAAAAACAGGTTTTTAGAAATTTGATCAAAGTTATTAAAAATTAAAAGCTGACATTTTACATTTACATAAGTATTCAGACCCTTTACTCAGTACTTTGTTGAAGCACCTTTGGCAGCGATAACAGCCTTGAGTCTTCTTGGGTATGACGATACAAGCTCGGCACACCTGTATTTGGGGAGTTTCTCCTGTCCTTCTCTGGGGAGCGTTGCTGCAGAGCTATTTTCAGGCCTCTCCAGAGATGTTCGATCGGGTTCAGGTCCGGGCTCTGGCTGGGCCTCTCAAGGACATTCCCGAAGCCACTCCTGTTTTGTCTAGGCTGTGTGCTTAGTGTCGTTGTCCTGTTGAGGTGATGAACACTCTGGACTAGGTTTTTTCAAGGATCTCTCTGTACTTTTTTTGTTCATCTTTCCCTCGATCCTGACTAGTCTCCCAGTACCTGCAGCTGAAAAACATCCCCACAGCATTATGCTGCTACCGCCATGTTTCACCGTAGGGATGGTGCCAGATTCCTTCCAGACGTGACGCTTGGCATTCAAGCCAAAGAGTTCAATCTTGGTTTCATCAGACCATATAATCTTGTTTCTCATGGTCTGAGAGTCTTTAGGTGCCTTTTCACAAACTCCAAGCAGGCTGTCATGTGCCTTACTGAGGAATGGCTTCCGTGTGGCCACTAGTGCTGTAGTGCTGCAGAGATGGTTGTCCTTCTGGAAGATTCTCCCATCTCCACAGAGGAACTCTGGAGCTCCTTCAGAGTGACCATTGGGTTCTTGGTCACCTCCCTGACCAAGGCCCTTCTCCCCTGATTGCTCATTTTGGCCAGAAGGCCAGCTCTAGAAAGAGTCTTGGTGGTTCCAAACTTCTTCCATTTAAGAATGATGGTGGCCACTGTGTTCTTGAGGACCTTCAATGCTGCAGACATTTTTTGGTATGCTTCCCCACATCGGTGCCTCAAAACAATTCTGTCTCGGAGTTCTACGGACAGTTCCTTCGACCTCATGGCTTGGTTTCTGTTCTGACATGCACTGTCAACTGTGGGACCTTATATAGACAGGTGTGTGCCTTTCCAAATAATGTCCAATCAATTTAATTTAATTTCTCAAGGATGATCAATGGAAACAGGATGCACTTGAGCTCAATTTCGAGTCTCATATCAAAGGGTCTGAATACTTATGTAAATAAGGTATTTCTGTCTTTTATTTTTCTGCAAACATTTCTAAAAACCTGTTTTCGCTTTGTCATTAGTGGGTATTGTGTGATTGAGGTGGAACAATATTTATTGAGTCCATTTTCAAAAAGGCTGTAACATAACAAAATGTAGATAAAGTAGGGGTCTGAATACTTTGCAAATGCACTGTATGCTGCTGCTACTCTGTTTATTATCTTTCCTGATTGTCTAGTCACTTTTACCCCTACCTACATGCACAGTACCAGTCCAGAGTAACATTCAAGGTGTTTCTTTATTTTGACTATGAAATAACACATATGGAATAATGTAGCAACCCAAAAAGTTTTAAACAAATCAAAACATATCTTAGATTTTAGATTCTTCAAAGTAGCCCCTCTTTGCCTTGATGACAGCTTTGCACATTCCCACAAATAGCCCTTACAAAGCCTAGAGGTGTGTTGGGTCATTGGTTTGCACTTAGTGAGACAAATGATAGTCCTACTAAGTGCAAACCAGATGGGATGGCGTATCGCTGCAGAATGCTGTGGTAGCCATGCTGGTTAAGTGTGCCTTGCATTCTAAGTAAATCATTGACCGTGTCACCAGCAAAGCATCCCCACACCATCACACTTCTTCCTCCATGCTTCACCATGGGAACCACACATGCAGATCCGTTCACCTACTCTGCAGAGATCATCCATTCACCTACTCTGCAGAGATCATCCATTCACCTACTCTGCAGAGATCATCCGTTCACCTACTCTGCAGAGATCATCCATTCACCTACTCTGCAGAGATCATCCGTTCACCTACTGCAGAGATCATCCATTCACCTACTCTGCAGAGATCATCCGTTCACCTACTCTGCAGAGATCATCCGTTCACCTACTCTGCAGAGATCATCCGTTCACCTACTCTGCAGAGATCATCCATTCACCTACTCTGCAGAGATCATCCGTTCACCTACTCTGCAGAGATCATCCATTCACCTACTCTGCGTCTGACAAAGACGCCGGCGGCTGGAACCAAACATCTCCAATTTGGACTCCAGACCAAAGGACATATTTCCACTGGTTTACTATCTATTGCTCGTGTTTCTTGGCCCAAGCAAGTTTCTTCTTCTTATTGGTGTCCTTTAGTAGTGGTTTCTTTGCAGCAATTTGACCATGAAGGCCTGATTCACGCAGACTCCTCTGAACAGTTGATGTTGAGATGTGTCTGTTACTTGAACTCTGTTAAGCATTTATTTGGCCTGAAATTTCTGAGGTGCAGTTAACTCTAATGAACTTATCCTCTGCAGTATAGGTGACTCTGTGTCTTCCTTTCCTGTGGCAGTCCTCATGAGAGCCATTTTCATCATAGCGCTTCATGGTTTTTGCAACTGTACTTGAAGAAACTTTCAAAGTTCTTGAAATATTCCGTATTGACTGACCTTCATGTCTTAAAGTAATGATGGCCTGTCGTTTCTCTTTGCTTATTTGAGCTGTTCTTGCCATAATATCAAATCAAATCAAATCAAATTGTATTAGTCACATGCGCCGAATACAACAGATGTAGACCTTAAAGTGAAATGCTTACTTACAAGCCCCTAACCAACAACGCAGTTTATAAAAAAAAATACATATAAGAATAAGAAATAAAAGTAACAAGTAATTAAAGAGCAGCAGTAAAATAACAACAACGAGACTATATACAGGGGGGTACCGGTACAAAGTCAATGTGCGGGGGCACCGGTTAGTTGTGGTAATATGTACATGTAGGTAGAGTTATTAAAGTGACTATGCATAGATGATAACAACAGAGAGTAGCAGCGGTGTAAAAGAGGGGGAGGGGGCAATGCAAATAGTCTGGGTAGCCATTTGATTAGATGTGCAGGAGTCTTATGGCTTGGGGGTAAAAGCTGTTGAGAAGCCTCTTGGATCTAGACTTGGTGCTCCGGTACAGCTTGCTGTGCGGTAACAGAGAGAGCAGTCTATGACTACGGTGGCTGGAGTCTTTGACAATTGTTTGGGCACATATGGACTTGGTCTTTTACCAAATAGGGCTATCTTCTGTATACCCACCGTACCTTGTTACAACACAACTGCTTGGCTCAAACGCATTAAGAACGAAATAAATTCCACAAATTAACTTTTAACAAGGCACACCTGTTAATTGAAATGCATTCCAAGTGACTACCGCACGAAGCTGGTTGAGAGAATGCCAAGAGTGTGTTAAAGCTGTCATCAAGGCAGCATCATGTAGAACAATCTCAAATATAAAATATATTTAGATTTGTTTAAAAAAAAATTGGTTACTACATGAATCCATATGTGTTATTTCATAGTTTTGATGTCTTCACTATTATTCTACAATGTAGAAAATAGTAAAAATAAAGAAAAACCCTTGAATGAGTAGGTGTGTCCAAACTTTTGACTGGTGTTGTATATGTTTTTAACAGGACAAATCTGAGGGGTTATGTGTCCCTGTGCCCCCTACTGTATGGGCATGACACCTGAAGCTTAAAGTATACACTGTTCCTAACAGTTCTAGGATCAGATTACCCAACCCCAAATATTTACCTTAATCTCTAAACTGATAAACATGTATCTGACCCTGGACCTGTGCTTAGGGGAAACTTCCACCAGCTCCACAAGACCAGGAAGGGTGTTGAGAATGGAGGGTGATGAGAATGACCAGGAAGGGAGGGTGTTGACAATGGTGGTTGGTGAGAATGACCAGAAAGGGACCCTCCCTTTCTGGGAGGGTATGACCAGGAGTGACCAGGAAGGGAGGGTGTTGACAATGGTGGTTGGTGAGAATGACCAGAAAGGGAGGGTGTTGAGAATGGAGGGTGTTGTGAATAGAGGGTGGTAGGAATTGAGAACTACAGGTGTCAATCATTACAGGTGTCAATCTCACATGGAAAACCAATGTCCATTCACTAAAGATTAAAAGTGGATACACGAAACAGTCACAAGGGTACACATCCCTCTTGAGGGTTCACACACTGATGATGTTGGCTTGATGTGATCTCAATGGTCACAGTGCCGGAGGCGTTTGCAATCAGAGGTACAAACATTCTCTTCACATAGCTTGCGTGACCCGCAACCAATAGCACATCTTAGTTTGGAGATGAGCCACAGCTAAATAGATTTGTTTGTGTTTTAGTGTAAGCCAGTTCTGAGGTGTAACTTTTGTTTTGAGCAAAATCTTGGAGAGAACTGAAAAAGTAAGCCTGAGACATTTGAGCCGTTTCACACGTGGAGTTACCGTAAATGTTATATTAAACGCAGACTCTTAAATATCCACCTGACCATTTTAATAGCCAGGCAACGCCAGCCATTTCAGCAAATAATCGGCCGTTTCAAATAAACGCCAGGTCTAAATGCATTGTTTAGGATGTTACCATGAATTGTTGACAAGGTTGAATATTTTATTTGTAACATAAAAAAAATTATGGAAATCATTTGTTTTTATCGCCAGTAATAAACTGCTAGCCATTGTCTGCTAACATCTGAGAACTGCTCGCTAACTGGCAAGCACAAAAACAGTCAACAGCTTCGGGAGTACAGACCCCCAGAAATCGGCAGTAAAGAACTGTCAAAAATGCACAATCAAAGAGGAGAATAATTATTCTGTCAAGGAAAAGTTTTTTTTTCTTCTCTCTCACGAAATAGAGGCATACTAACACAAAAGAAGACGTGGCACAGTGTGTAAATGATAACACATTAGTGCAGGAAATTAATAAATGTATTAAAATGCTGGAATGAAACAATTAACTATGCAAATTAGCAAACGCTGTGTGTATTAATACATATAAGTGAATTTGTCCCAATAAGAGGCCAAACCAAAACAAAACAAAAAATGAGTCACTGTCCCAATGCTGTTGAAGCTCACTGTAGTGCCTTTCCCCCCAACACCAACTACATCAGAGCAAAACCCTCATTTCAAATTCGCTTCCATGAGATTCCCTGAGAATATCGCTAATACTGGCCAGTTTAGGCATCTCACAATAGGCCTAATACTGTGTTTGGAACCATACTTCCTGTTGGAACTTTTCATTTTAATACCCTGCAGCCTCTCACAGAGAAATATCAGTCTTGTCTATCGTTTGGATTTCCACTGTGACAGCTACAATGTGTAGGTCTAGACTCCACTGTCCTATTAATGTTACTGCATTTAATATAATGCTGTGAAATAGCACAGAGCGAAGAACCCAAAAATGGTGAAAAGATGGCGCCTCATTTGCCAGAAGAATGATGATAAGTCTTCAAGAACTGTTTTTCACATCGCAGAGAGAGTAGAACTCCTGCCACCTACTACTAGACAATAGGGACTAGGACTGAAAGAAAAATGATTAAAAACACAAAATGGCCTGTGTTACATGATTAAGTGTCGTCGATGACTGGCCTAAAAATAGAAGACGATTTGGGTAATACAGCGGGTTGCTCTTCTGTTGCCATTGGTAACCAATTTGTGCACCTCAACCTTTTTTTGTTTCCCCATTAATGACATGTTTATTATAGACTATAACTCTCACAAAACAGAGTGTAGAACTCCTGGTAGTAAAAAAAAAACCTTTGAGTAATCCACTGCTGTAACTGGGAGAACTAAAACCTCCTGGGAAGAGGAGAAGACAGGCTTTTTTGAGAACATTCAAATCAATAATAATCCACTAAAGGGGTAAATCTCACAGCATTAATCTTTGCCATTCACCAACGAGGCATAGAGTAATTAATCAATGCTGAAAACGAGGGGAAATTGCCAATTAATCTTTAATTCTCTACAGAGACAGAGGGAGTGAGGCTATAGCAAGACTACGTTCAGTTGAAAGCTTGTGGTCTTTTCAATACATGGAAGATGGAAATGCGATGTTATTTATTTCAGCTGATTCGGCTCATCCGGCCGGTGTAGTTTGCACTTTTGGTACCATTCCATTGGTCCTAAAGTGCCCGATCCGCACAGCTGGCATGCCATGCTAAATGAAACACTCAGGACAGGTAGCCTGGAGGATATAGAGGCGGAGTCAGCAGGCAGAAGGGCCGGACAATTTAAAAAAAAACAAGGGAAATGAACTGTCAGCTGGAGGACAGTTCATCTCTCTGATCCCAGGATGAACCACTGCTGTTGAACCCATGAGCAAGATACTTAACCCTTACATTGCTCTCCATCCAGGCTAGATAGCCTACAACACAGCTGAACCTATGTCCTTTAGTGTGCGTGTGTTTCGAGGTGATTGGTTAAAGGCAGAAGACACATTTCTATTCCAACCTCACAACTTTGCTGTATGTGGCTTGAAAACAGGAACTGTACACACTGTACCAGTCCAAAGTTTGGACACACCTACATTCAAGGGTTTCTCTTTATTTTTACTATTTTCTACATTGTAGAATAATAGTGAAGACATCAACACTATGAAATAACACATATGGAATCATGTAATAACGCCAAAAAAGTGTTACACAAATAAAAATATATTTTATATTTGAGATTCTTCAAAGTAGCCACCCTTTGCCTTGATGACAGCTTTCCACACTCTTGGCATTCTCTCACCCAGCTTCACCTGGAATACTTTTCCCACATTCTTGAAGGAGTTCCCACATATGCTGAGCACTTGTTGGCTGCTTTTCCTTCACTCTGCGGTCCAACTCACCCCAAACCATCTCAATTGGGTCGAGGTTGGGTGATTGTTGAGGCCAGGTCATCTGATGCAGCACTCCATCACTCTCCTTCTTGGTCAAATAGCCCTTACACAGCCTAGAGGTGTTGGGTAATTGTCCAGTTGAAAAACAAATGATAGTCCCACTAAGCACAAACCCGATGGGATGGCGTATCACTGCAGAATGCTGTCGTAGCCATGCTGGTTAAGTGTGCCTTGAATTCTAAGTAAATCATTGACAGTGTCACAAGCAATGAACCCCCACACCATCACACCTCCTCCTCCATGCTTCACAGTGGGAACCACACATGCAGAGATCATCCGTTCACCTACTCTGCGTCTCACAAAGACACGGTGGTTGGAACCAAACATCTCAAATTTGGACTCATCAGACCAAAGGACATATTTCCACTGGTCTAAGCAAGTCTCTTCTTCTTATTGGTGTCATTTAGTAGTGGATTCCTTGCAGCAATTCGACCATGAAGGCCTGATTCACGCAGTCTCCTCTGAACAGTTGATGTTGAGATGTGTTTGTTACATGAACTCAGTGAAGCATTTATTTGTGCTGCAATCTGAGGTTGGTAACTCTAATGAACTTATCCTCTGCAGCAGAGGTAACTCAGGGTCTTCCTTTCCTGTAGCTATCCCCATAAGAGCCAGCTTCATCATACCGCCTGATCTACTTCTGGCGCCGACCGAGATGGCCGCCTCGCTTCACGTTCCTAGGAAAATATGCAGTATTTTGTTTTTTTATGTGTTATTCCTTACATTGGTACCACAGGTAATCTTAGGTTTCATTACATACAGTCGGGAGGAACTACTGAATATAAGAGCAACGTCAACTCACCATCGTTACAACYAGGAATATGACTCTCCCGAAGCGGATCCTGTGTTTTGCCTTCCACCCAATACAATGGATCTGATCCCAGCCGGCGACCCTAAACAATGACGCCGTAAAAGGGGCAAACGAAGCGGTCTCCTGGTCAGGCTTCGGAGACGGGCACATCGCGCTCCACTCCCTAGCATACTACTCGCCAATGTCCAGTCTCTTGACAATAAGGTTGATGAAATCCGAGCAAGGGTAACATTCCAGAGAGACATCAGAGATTGTAACGTTCTTTGTTTCACGGAAACATGGCTCACTCGAGAGATGCTAACGGAGTCGGTGCAGCCAGCTGGTTTCTTCACGCATCGCGCCGACAGAAACAAACATCTTTCTGGTAAGAAGAGGGGTGGGGGTGTATGCCTTATGATTAACGAGACGTGGTGTGATCATAACAACATACAGGAACTCAAGTCATTCTGTTCACCTGATTTAGAATTCCTCACAATCAAATGTCAACCACATTATCTACCAAGGGAATTCTCTTCGATTATAATCACAGCCGTATATATTCCCCCCCAAGCAGACACATCGATGGCCCTGAACGAACTTTATCTGACTCTTTGTAAACTGGAAACCACACACCCTGAGGCTGCATTCATCGTAGCTGGGGATTTTAACAAGGCTAATCTGAAAACAAAACTCCCTAAATTCTATCAGCATATCGATTGTGCTACCAGGGCTGGTAAAACCTTGGATCATTGTTATACTAACTTCCGCGACGCATATAAGGCCCTCCCCCGCCCTCCTTTCGGAAAAGCTGACCACGACTCCATTTTGTTGCTTCCAGCCTACAAACAGAAACTAAAACAGCAAGTTCCCGCGCTCAGGTCTGTTCAACGCTGGTCCGACCAATCTGATTCCACGCTTCAAGACTGCTTCGATCACGTGGATTGGGATATGTTCCGCATTGCGTCCAACAACAACATTGACGAATACGCTGATTCGGTGAGCGAGTTCATTAGRAAGTGCATTGACGATGTCGTACCCACAGCAACGATTAAAACATTCCCAAACCAGAAACCGTGGATTGATGGCAGCATTCGCGTGAAACTGAAAGCGCGAACCACTGCTTTTAACCAGGGCAAGGTGACCGGAAACATGACCGAATACAAACAGTGTAGCTATTCCCTCCGCAAGGCAATCAAACAAGCTAAGTCCCAGTATAGAGACAAAGTAGAGTCGCAATTCAACAGCTCAGACACAAGAGGTATGTGGCAGGGTCTACAGTCAATCACGGATTACAAAAAGAAAACCAGCCGCGTCGCGGACCAGGATGTCTTGATCCCAGACAGACTAAATAACTTTTTTGCTCGCTTTGAGGACAATACAGTGCCACTGACACGGCCCGCTACCAAAACCTGCGGGCTCTCCTTCACTGCAGCCGAGGTGAGTAAAACATTTAAACGTGTTAACCCTCGCARGGCTGCAGGCCCAGACGGCATTCCCAGCCACAGACGATCCTCAAAAGTAAGCATGAGCGCAGAACAGCAATAGGCGGTTGAAAAATCAAAGACATAAAATCTCACAAATCAATCTTCCATAAATCCCAGTCTGCTTTCCCACAATGCATTCAAGAGAGAACCACCATTGTTCCTGTTCCAAGAAAGCTAACGGTAACTGAGCTAAACACTACCGCCCCGTAGCACTCACTTCCGTCATCATCAGAGTGCTTTGAGAGACTAGTCAAGGACCATATACATCCACCCTAACGACACCCTAGACCACTCCAATTGTGCTAACTGAACCCACATAGGTCCACAGACACGCAATCAACCACACTGCACACTGCCCAACCATCTGGACAAGAGGAATACCTGTGAGAATGACTATTCATACGATTCACCGCTCAGCATTATAACACCATAGTACTCCAAACTCGTCATCAAGCTCGAGACCCTGGGTTCCGACCCGCCGCTGTGCCAACTGGTCCTGGACTTCCTGACGGCGCCCCCAGGTGGTAGGGTAGGTACAACATCTCCACCCGCTGATCCTCAACACTGGGGCCCACAAGGGTGCGTTTCGCCCCTCTCCTGTACTCCTGTATCCCACGACTGCGTGGCCATGCACGCCTCCAACTCAATCATCAAGTTTGCGGACGACACTACAGTGGCTTGATTACCAACAACGATAGACGGCCTACAGGAGGAGGTGAGGGCCTCGGAGGTGTGGTGCAGGAAAATACCTCACACTCAACGTCAACAAAACAAAGGAGATGATTGTGGACTTCAGGAAACAGCAGAGGGAGCACCCCCCTATCCACATCGACGGACAGTAGTGGAGAAGGGAAAGTTCTTGGTGTACACATCACGGACAAACTGAATTGGTCCACCCACACAGACAGCGTTGTGAAGAAGGCGCAGCAGCGCCTCTTCAACCTCAGGAGGCTGAAGAAATTCGGCTTGTCACCAAAAGCACTCACAAACTTCTACAGATGCACAATCGAGAGCATCCTGTCGGCTGTATCACCGCCTGTACGGCAACTGCTCCGCCCACAACCGTAAGGCTCTCCAGAGGGTAGTGAGGTCTGCACAACGCACACCGGGGCAAACTACCTCCCTCCAGACCCCTCACCACCCCGATGTCACAGGAAGGCCATAAAGATCATCAAGGACAACAACACCCGAGCCACTGCCTGTTCACCCCGCTATCATCCAGAAGGCGTGGTAGTAAACAGGTGCATCAAAGCAGGGACCGAGAGACTGAAAAACAGCTTCTATCTCAAGGCCATCAGACTGTTAAACAGCCACCACTAACATTTAGTGGCCGCTGCCAACATACTGACTCAACTCCAGCCACTTTAATAATGGGAATTGATGGAAATTATGTAAAAATGTATCACTAGCCACTTTAAACAATGCCACTTAATATAATGTTTACATACCCTACATTACTCATCTCATATGTATATGTATATACTGTACTCTATATCATCTACTGCATCTTGCCATCTTTATATAATACATGTATCACTAGCCACTTTAAACCATGCCACTTTATGTTTACATACCCTACATTACTCATCTCATATGTATAGACTGTACACTATACCATCTACTGCATCTTGCCTATGTCGTTCTGTACCATCACTCATTCATATATCTTTATGTACATATTCTTTATCCCTTTACACTTGTGTGTATAAGGTAGTAGTTGTGGAATTGTTAGGTTAGATTACTTGTTGGTTATTACTGCATTGTCGGAACTAGAAGCACAAGCATTTCACTACACTCGCATTAACATCTGCTAACCATGTGTATGTGACAAATAAAATTTGATTTGATTTGATTTGATTTTGATTTGATGGTTTTTGTGACTGGACTTGACAAAACTTTCAAAGTTCTTGAAATGTTCCACATTGACTGACCTCTATGTCTTAAAGTAATGATGGTCTGTCATTTCTCTTTGCTTATTTAACGTATTAAGAAGGAAAGAAATTCCACAAATTAACTTTTAACAAGGCACACCTGTTAATTGAAATGCATTCCAGGTGACTACCTCATGAAGCTGGTTGAGAGAATGCCAAGAGTGTGCAAAGCTGTCATCATTGAATCTTTGAATCTCAAATATTTTTTAATTTGTTTAACACTTTTATGGTTACTACATGATTCCATATGTGTTAGTTCATAGTTTTGATGTCTTCACTATTATTCTACAATGTTGATAATAGTTTTTTTTTTAAACAAAAAAAACCTTGAATGAGTCGGTGTGTCCAAACTTTTGACTGGTAGTGAATCTGCAGTTCCCTCTCCTGTGACATGCAGTCTCATAACCTGACTAAAACCTTTTCCCATCTTTGGCCAGACCAAAAAGACTCCATAGAGTTAAATCAGTAAGGTCCACTTGTGTTGATCCACTTGACAGGTATGTGCAGAGTACTGAGTGCTCCCCCCCCCCCCGCCCCCCCTCTCGCTCTCTCTCTCTCAGCTTCTTGACAATCTCAGAGAAATAGTGCCATACTAAAGAAAAGCACAGCTGAAGACGTATGAAATGAATGCACTCGACATCTTCAAGCAGGAAAAAATGGGAGGGATGTAAGGGAATGAGAGAGAAAAAACGAGACAGTCGTGATGATGTCCTCCATTCTGCCTGTCCACTTTTCAAACTGACTTTTTCATTTATTACCTGTTCTTATAATTATTTATCCACTTACTTAAACCATACCAAACCGAAATGGCACAAAGGTATTCTGATTCAACCATACCAATAGAAACAGCCTTCGAGGACTCTGCCTGACTCTACCTCTCACTGTAATAAACAGGATATACAGACAAGATGATGAACTTGAATAGAACTTCCGCACTCAACAACCGGTCGCATTCCGCTTCGCTCCACAGGTAGTATCACATTTTATTTCATTTCATTACAGTACAACGGTTTGATTTGTTGATCGTAGCTAGCTACATAGCTAGCTACATAGCCGTCTTTGTATCAAAGATAATTGTGTAGTCTAGAGCGATTTTCTAGGTTAGCTAGCCAGCTATTGTCGTTCTTTAACGCAACGTAACGTAATCAACACTGCTAGCTAGCCAGCTAGCCCCCGAATAGTGTAGTGTTAGCTAGCTACTTAGTTGTCTTTGCTGTCTTCGTATCCAAGATAATTGTGTAGTTTAGAGTGTGTAGTTTTAGAGTGATTATCTTAATTTACCGAGGTTAGCTAGCCAGCTATTTGTCGTCCTTAACGTAGGAGACACTGCTAGCTAGCCAACAGCTAGCAACGTCTACCGAATAGAACTTCCGCACTCAACAACCCGGTCGCATTCCGCTTCGCTCCACAGGTAGTATCACATTTTCATTTCATTTCATTACAGTACAACGGTTTGATTTGTTTTGATCGTAGCTAGCTCATAGCTAGCTACATAGCCGTCTTTGTATCAAAGATAATTGTGTAGTCTAGAGCGATTTTCTAGGTTAGCTAGCCAGCTATTGTCGTTCTTTTAACGAACGTAACGTAATCAACACTGCTAGCTAGCCAGCTAGCCCCCGAATAGCAGCACTGTAAGAAACTATTACACTCAACGGAACGACTTGATTAGTGTAGTGTCAACAACGCAGCCACTGCCAGCTAGCCTACAAAGTCACAAAGCAGCCACTGCCAGCTAGCCTACTCAACAGTACTGTATCATTTTAATCATTTTAGTCAATAAGATTCTTGCTACGTAAGTTAACTTTCTGAACATTCGAGACGTGTTGTCCACTTTGTCATTCCAATCTCCTTTGCATTAGCGTAGCCTCTTCTGTAGCCTGTCAACTATGTGTCTGTCTATCCCTGTTCTCTCCTCTCTGCACAGACATACAAACGCTCCACACCGCGTGCCGCGGCCACCCTAATCTGGTGGTCCCAGCGCGCACGACCCACGTGGAGTTCCAGGTCTCGGTAGCCTCTGGAACTGCCGATCTGCGGCCACAAGGCAGAGTTCATCTCAGCCTATGCTCCCTCCAGTCCCTCGACTTCTTGGCACTGACGGAAACATGGACCACAAGATAACACTGCTACTCCTACTGCTCTCTCTTCGTGATTTGAACACTAGGTACCTGCCACCTCGTGAAGTGTTACCAAAATATGAGGTATGAAATAATTTGTATGACCCCATAGGGAGCAGGATTTATTTTAAGGAGTTATCCAGACTGTAAGCATAAAAATGAATGAGTGTTACCATTTGTCTTTTTCAAATGAAAGAGGAATTTGAACTGAGAATGTAGACCCTAATCAAAGCTGTAAGGACTGTATTAATTACAGCTTCATCAGAGTAGTAGTGCTGACCAGGAATCAGCCTCGCCCGTCCTGTTTTATTAATCATATTAATTAAATGATCTCAAAGGTAAAACTGATTATAGATCAGGCACTCTTACTCCAAGACGTTTAATGAAAAAGTGGTTCAATTGCAAAAAATGAGGGCTTTTTGACTTGAAGGTGAACCATCTCAATGGGAAGTTAGCAGATCGTGTGGTGGACTCACCAAGTGTAGCAATATGTTGAACTGTGTACCAGATTATGCCTGTTGACTAACATTAGCAAAATAACAAGTTGTTTGCTAAGGTTAGCCAACAGCATAATGTGTACACAGTTCAACCATATTGCTAGCACTTGTTGGAGGTCCACAACACCGATCTGCTACTCCAGCTTGAGATGAAATAGTGTAAATATGCTGTTGTGTGCGGTTGAAATAGCCATCATTATTTGTTATCTGAGATAAGGTTAGTTAAAACAATCTTTTTATTTTGATTGATAATACCAATGATTTATATGTACACTAGATGAAGTCCCCAGGGGTGCTGTTTTGAAAGCCGCCCATGCCTCCATTTTGGACTCCCCCACCATTGGAAGCTTAGAAATGCATTTATTAATATTACATTTGTTTTTTACCACGTTATTATATTTACATGACACACTTCATGCATTCTTTTTAAAATTATATTATGTGAGCTAAACATTCAAAATATATACTGTTATATAAACATTTTCCTTAAAGTAAAAATGTTTTTGGGAAAAGTACTAATGTTACTATCCCACACTAACAACAAGCAAAAATACTTAAATGCCTGTAATTTTTGGTCCTTGAAAAATGTAAATGAACAACTGTAGAATTCGCATTTTATTCCCATGGAGGACTGCTTCTTTCTGTACTCTTAGAAAAAGGTTCTAAAAGGGGTTTCTTTTTGGGCTGTCCCCGATAGGAAACTTATTTTTGGTTCCAGGTAGAACCCTGTTGGGTTCCATGTAGAACCCTCCCTCTGTAGAAAGGGTTCTACATGGAACCCAAAAGGGTTCTAAACCTGGAACCAAAAAAAGGTTCAAATAAAGGGTCCTCCTATGGGGACAGCGAAGAACCCATTTAAGGTTTTCTAGAGAGCACCTTTTCTAAGAGTGTGGGGAGTGGGCCAATATGGCGGAACAGGTGGCTTCAAAGCCTCTCATTGGCCAATATATAGCATCAACAATCCAGGGTTTATATACATCATTGATTATATACTTTTGTATACTGTTGCTTTGATAGAAATGACAAAACTGTAATAAATTTATGACACAACCATATCACCCTGTATAGTGCACAAAATAATATTTTCCATGATCTCATTTAGGTTGATGGAACAGTTTGAAAGCCAGTACAATAACTGATTCCATATCAACCAACAAATGCAAAAATGATGAGTAATAGCTGAGTTTGTTGTTATGGAGAGAATTAGTCATCCTGGATCCACTAGTGTTGGTTCTTTCTGCTCACCACCACGTAACTCCAGAAGGTTCTTCTATCCTTACCCGGGGTCGGCTGACCTACCCCATCATGAAACATGTCCCGAGTTGCGTATCACCTCTATAGCTCTTCCCAAGCAGACAAGTTAATTGGGACAAGTTCGAAGTTCACTCTCCCTGTCCACCTCATTCCTTTACCCATTCTCCGTCTGCCTTGATCTCATAAATTACCAGGGCTCCGTGATAATTGTATCTCTACTCAACTCACCCTCTGACCTTGGTGATTCTCAGTCCTTATATCACTTACTTACAAGCTAAGTGGATATTATCCTCTCCCAGAACATTGCCCAGTCCTCACGGAGTCATCCAAGCGCCTCAAATTCGCCTTTAATGTGCTTTGATTAGGTCCTGTGTAATCCATTCCACTGAAATAGCCTCACATCACGTCAACCATCAATCTGATGGTTTACCGAGAATCGTTTTTAGGACACCACATCTCCTATAGCTTTCATTATATTTCCCTATTTTGCACATGCTGTCATTTCATTCTGGCTCTGACCTTTCGCTGTTCATTTTTCCACTCCTTCTCCCACACGTGTTACCAGAAGCCTACTGGAAACCTGGGCCTCCATCACTCTATTCCAACTCGTCATTCCGGCACAAGCCACAATTTGATAACACGATAGGTACTAACAACATTTTCTTTTAGGCACGTTTTTTTTTTTTCTGTCTTATTATTATTTTAGTCCCACCACTAGTAGTTGTCTTTGGATTATCTTGCCACGAATAACTCATCATCATGTAACTCAACAACTCTACTCCCCACAGTACTTATACGCCAACAGAGCGACCCTATATAACTGACAGGCACTCTATTTTATCTCATCGACTTCACAGGCCTATTCATCTTCATTCACCAACAACGTATGAGTCTATCATGGACGCAGCACCCACCCCGCAGCTTCCACCGGGCGGCATTCACCTGAGGCTGAGAGGCATCTAGGACAGGCTGACGACCTGAGCACGCCACCATTGGCGTTGGGACCATGCTAAACAGAGTTACCACTTCTCCGCGCACTAGAGCAATTGTCCTGCCCTGTCCTGTGCTTAAGCTCTTCTACGATCTCAATTATTCGATGGCTCCACAGGTCGGCCACCCTGTCGCTTCATCCAAGATGCCATCTCTTCAGCGGCTCTGTAGTCTGCGCATGCGCAGTATCTGCATGGTTCTTACTATTCTTCACACATCGCTCTTGTCTCGCATGAGCCATTACATTTCAATGCAACACTCTCGCGCACTTCTTACTATTCTGTCATTTCTCACTCATATGTTCCTCCACATGCGCGTTTCTCCCGACTGTCACCTGCTTAAAGGATCACTCTCAGCCATTTCCACATGACTAGGACCTCACATCTGTACCATGACTCAATATTTTTCACGCCAGATCCGTGTGGCATTTCGTCGCTGTACACTACATAATATAAACGCACACGCGCTCGCACGCAAACCAACTACAAGAATAGTATTAACATAAATTTAATGGTCTGGGTAGATAATTTTACCAGTCATGCGGCACGTAGTAGAGCTAGTATAAGGAAAACAATGATGTACTTGATGCCATACTTACCGTACGCGCGACCTCATCAGGATGGCCTTGAACCTATTTCGTAGTGTCAGTGATGCTTCGGACCTCCACACCCACGCATGCAGCGAGGCGTATCGTTACAACAGGCCAGGAGAGACCCTTCTTCTATCCAGGTTAGATCGATTATCGGAACACCTTAGCGCATCTCTCTTTCACTATTGCTGCTGTCTCCTATTAACACGGGCTTGAGGCTTCCACTTCGTTCTTCCACTACTCTCGAGTATGCCACTGTCTCCACAACAACTCACCAGATAACAGAATATTCACACATGGAGCATGCAAGCATACACTCATCTATGAAATCTGAGAGACGTACACTTTTATTCAGCTAGACTCTCATGTCCTCACATCACACCCATCTTATCTGCGAGTTCTGACACTCATACTCGCGATTATGATTTCACTATCATCGTGATAACCAATACCTACTATCACCCATACTCTCTCTTCTATAATTTAATGTAACGATATTATTTATCTCCCGCACTAAACCTCAGTCTAAATGTGAAAAGGTATGAGCTGAGTACTAAGAAGCGGACAAATGTTCTGGCGAGATTATCTTACTCAGTTCTCATAAATGATCAAACTCACCCTATCAAGGCCTGTGGGATGACTGCTACGCAGTAGCTCGAACTGCGCATCCTAATCACTCATCACCATCTGGCTTCTCCCCACCATTCTCTGTGCTCATGTCATGCGAGTACTATATACTCAAAATGGACTTCAGGTCCCCCGACCATATGTTGGTGGTACGGAGGTTCGCAGGAGCGGAGTTGATAGAATATACTATGTACGTGTTCGTCGCGCCAGCTCTGTCTAGCTCATGACTCCTGACGACGACATCATAACCTCGCAACAGCCTACTATGTATTCTATTCACTGTAACGCCGCAAGAGGATAGTGACCCTTCAGAGGAGCTTGCTTAGTACACGTGAGCACTAGTAGTTCACCCTATGCCGCGGGATACCGACAGAGCTCGAAGAGAACGCTCTAGTTCGTCACTATGATTGTGCAGCGCTAAATGCGAGAGCACATGACGTACGTGCCACTGTGATAACCGAGCAGTTTCAAGGACGTAAGAGTAAAGCAGTATAGTGCGACCTATCACTTCCCCATCTGTAAACCACTACACCTCCAATTACGCGTCGCTCTACTCTAATTTGTTCCTCTGAGTTGTCAAACACTTTAGAGCGAACTGTATTAGAGCACGCGTCTTCTTCGCCATACGATCTTATCTGTTTGTTTCTGTGTCCATCCTCTCCAAAGACTCGATCATTGAGTTGTCTGGTGCACTCCTGCTTCCTGGGCACATTTCAGGGTCTCAAGATATAGCATTACATCCGGAGGACTCCTCTCTCTTGCTGCCACCGAGATCCCGATCAGGGTTTAGATATCGCTCACGGTTTTTTTTTCAATGCTACTATCACTTCTCAGCTTACCAGAGACTCTCTGAGTAAGGAGTGTTGTTGGTACGGGTGTCTACGCACTGTTACCTTAGTCTGACTATGCCCCGCGCGCCTTCATTAGGCGTATTATTAGTCGGTACACTGATATTGACCCTCCGCGAGTACCATTAAGTCGAGTGTTCTTGTCTTCACGCTACCATGAGCTCATATCTCTAGGCACTCACTAGATTCCGGCGCTTCGCGCCTTCAGGAGTGTTGTTGAACTTTGTTACTTGTAGGAACTGCTCTATCTGCTCCAGTTGATCCTCCACAATAGGCCTGCTGTTCCGTGGCACTGGTTTACGAAGAAAGCCTCTACTTCTGCACTCCGGTCTTCTATAGGGTTGGTTGTTATCTGTAGAACTCTTCACTGTCTGCTCCGGTCCGTATCACCGAGGCTCTGGAGTCTAGCTTGTCTTAGCTCCGCTGAGCGTTCCTCTCTGCTTCTACATTGCTTCCCATCACGCGCGTGATTCGTGATCACGGTTCGTCACTATGTATCTAGGTCATCTGCATAGGATCCATTAGGACAGGTGTTGTCTACTTCTGTACGACATACTCATCTCGCTCCAGAAGAATAAGTGTGCGAGGTGTTTGCGTCGTGTACGGTCCTCACCACCGTGGCTTCTTCGCTACAGACTTCTCGTCGGTCTGTGCCTCCTCGGTTCAATAGTGCGGTTTTCCACCGAGTTCATGCCTTACGGTAAACGCACTTTACTTCTGCTCGGTCCATAGGGTGCGCTAATTATGCATGAACCGTTTCATCTATTCTTGTAAGAGTCGGCTTGTCATATTGACTCCAGGTCCAAAGGAGTGTGATGGATCTATCCCTCGTCTTATATATTGTGAGCGATGCTACGTAACACTATCTAAGATTGATATATGCTTACACGTTCGCTCTCTCTACTTAGCGGCCTCATTGTTATTGGGTATGTTACTAATCATGTCAGACTGAGCACCTACTCTCAACGAGGAGTCTTCGGATGACAATACCATGAGTGTGTATCTAGGATCTGATGGGATAACTAGGATTTAATACCAGCCTGAGCCTATATAGAGCTGGATGCGCGCAGTGACAGACATCTGCGCGCCGGATACCACTCAGCTTGCTGCTCTGTTCAGTGACTGGTCTCCTTCTTGTATGGGACTTCCTTCTTCTGCGGCCTATCGCCCCGGATAATACGGATTGTGAGCAGATTCGTTGTTAACCAACTTTGATTCGCACTTCCTGCTCTGGCTCCGGTCCCAATCGGGTTAGTATGTATGTTGGGTTCAGTGAGGATACATAGCACGCAAACCAACCCAGAGCCCTGGTGCGTCATACAGCCAACCATTCTACTACTAGGCTAACATTCCAATAGGTCCACCCTACCCGCATTATGATCACATATATTAAGCACCGTCATTCATGTCCGCTCTAGATATGAGAGTCGACACCCAGTATTGTAAGTCGGCCGTGTCCTGTCGATAGGCCGCAGGTATATACGTAAAAAACCCAGAATGACGTCCCCTCTTATGATCACATGTCACTTGTTGTTGTATACTAGCCCAGTCACACGAAGCGGGTGGACCATTCTAGAACATTTTCAACAATAACTGCGAGAAGGTTTGTTCCGCGAGCTGGTTCTGTAATTGCAGAACAGCGCTTCTGATGTACGCCGGTTAACGCGCACTAACCATGATGGTATATATAACTCATTCCGAGTAAAACGACCACTAGTCAGTCACGAATGTTTCATTGTTGATTAGCAAACCTTCCCACAGAAGTATTAATCTCTTAACAGATTTCATCCGCTTTTGCTGAGTGGCCGAGACCACATTGACATAGATGGTACTTGCCCACACTCTCCAGAATGACTTGCATATTCATATTATTCATGCGCAGTAAACACCCGCTCTCCTCCACCCGGGCTTGGAAGTGGACCCTCGCCCATCATATCGAAACGCTTCCAGTAGAACTACTTTTCCGCGAGTGGATTGGAGCAGTGTGTAATGGCTGTGTAATATCTGCCCAACGAGGACAAAGTTAGGTCCTGGACCATGGGGTATCAACTCAGTACACTAGTCACCTTTAGCTTGTGAGCTTATGAGTGAGGCTCAGCATCGCATTTCCACAGTCTCTCGAGTACAGGGCGCTAGTGGTTCAGAGAGTGGGAAGCATGCCTAGCACTCTCGGTTCATACGCACAATTTGATGGATCCGTGCTATGAGACAATAGTTCGCACCACTATAAGAGAGATCGGCCGTTCATAGCCCACTCTATGCGCTCTTCTTGACTACTGCACGTCTGCGTGCGTTGTCATACCAAGTAGACTGTACGAGAAGTATTATCACATGGTTTTACGCACACCGCTTACCAATTTATTTAAAAATAAGTCAAATAACACATGAGTATCGGTCTAAAACCGAAGACTTCACTTGTTTAGACCTCTCTTAAATTCAGGTATGTGATTATTACAAACTCGCCGCTTCTCTCACTCTCATTCTAATAGAGAACGACGACTGCAAAGATAAAAGACGCTATGCTTATTACAATCTACTTACTCAAGTATCCGACAATTGGGTACCGCTCTATGTACCACCAACTGGGATATGACAATTACTCGAAATAGAGTCTCCGCACTGTCATTCTAGACGAAGATCGTATATAAGATACATGAGAATAGGGATTAGAACGGGTTAAATCCTTTTAACTCCCACAAATTAGGATTTGGTATGGACTCTACCTAGACTCCGTATATATGAAGCTTGCCTCGGTCACTCGCTCTGTGTGCCATCACCTCCAGTGTCTGTCTCAAACATGTGTTGGACACTGCGGTCATCAATCTACATGCTCCGATGTCCATAGGATTAATAGTAGCGTGCTCCTGGCCGGATGCTGAACCGTTAGAACTGTTATAATGAATAGCACATATGCAACTAGGGAATTATGTCGCATGATCATAAGACAAAATCCATGATGTTGAGATCGAGAGCCCAGATTGGTAATAAGAAATTACCAGATCAATTAGACTGCCTAGGAGCACTGGTACTATTGGGCTCAAAATACTGCACTACTGATAATTAGCCTTGAGAACGGATTTTGACTTAACTGGCGCAGCAGACTTGACACATTTCAGGACTCTCAATTAAACAGGCATTATTTCACGAGAAATAGACCTATCACGCGACCTAGATTAACTTGTTAAAGCACTATACTCTCGGAGGCACATGAGATACACTATAGCATATTTACCCAGCTCGAGATTAAGAGACAGACCAGTAGAGAGTTTTCAGACCAGGATGATGAAACTCCAAGCGTCCATTAATTCTCAAACCAAGAGATAATGAGCCACTCCAATGCCGATTAATTACACCAGGACATGTGTCTTGTAGACAAAATAACGCAGAATCGGTTACACCATAAGATAAGATCACAACAAGTATTCTGTAAAGTGGAGCTTGTGATGATAGCATTAGTAAATGTTGAGGTATAACCACGTGATATTATTCAGGACAGAACGACTTAAGATGACTCAAGAGATAATGTTCACCAGTATGAAAGAGTCCACATTAACGCATGATGTATCCAGCACACATATGGAATTGCTCAGCACACATCCTCGTATATTACTTACAGATCATGATCAAAAACACGGAAAGGATTCTATAAATCCTGAACTCCATTATACAACAACCAGACAGTACCAGGGATACACATATATTGCGTGAACAATACTGTTATGGTCAGATGGGTATACACATGTACTGTCTATGGCTGCAGAACAACCATACTATATAAAGGGCCAGCGCACAAGATCCTCATAAGACAAGCGGGAAGCAACTTACCAGTTTATAAGATCAATTCGCGCGTACCTACCCACACAATGACCTTTATGCTTTTTAGGGTAAGTCACTGTGCTGGAACCAGAGACTGATGACGTCAGGCCGGGACTGAAGTTATCAATGGCCGTCCTAAGGGCTCCTGGTCCTCTGGAATCAAGCTCTTTCTTCTCCGGCCGTCAGTTCCCACAATGGGCGCTTCTTACTACCGCTTTCCCTTTACCCTTATATCTCATACCTAGAACACTAACGGTCTTTTGCTACCTCTCCATACTTCTCGCGAAAAATGTCCGTATGGCATTCACAGGATGTCATCTCTCTGCGTTCCGCACATACTTATCTATTGGATTCATCCTGCCATGTGGTTCAGTCGGTCGGAGGTTCGGCATACCCCACGCTCTCCCTGGATAGGTTGGTACCAAGTGCCATAGCCTGGGAAACGCTGTCCCTGTTTCACATGCGCAGGTGGGCTTCATGCTTCTCTTGGGGAGCCACTACTCAGTCTAAGATTCATTTGCCATTGCGAGATTGATAGTCAGGACTGTGGGTTCACTAAAGTGAGTAGCTACGGCCACCACACTAGCTCAATTCATCTGATCATTACAACGCTTCGATGACGGTTCGCATCTAAATGAGGCACTTCCGCTTCTACGCGTCATGAGTTGGTTCTAGCATGTTGCACACAGCAGCCTCAACCGTATCGCGCATCCAGCAGGGATCTGGGGTGTCCAACAAGGACTTCGTTTTAGCGAAGTCTATTAAAGATTAGTCAAGGGTGGCCGGTAACCTGAGGCCTGTCCAACGTCTGCAGGTACAGAGTTGTGTCTTTTACCACTCAGATTGGAAAATTTAGATCACAGTGTCCCTCGAACTTTTACATATTATTTAAACCAGATCGAGGACTACGTCTATTCATGGTTCACTCAGGCTCTTCCTGTGATACCATCCAGAGACCCTTGTTATGAAAAAAACGTTGAGTTGATAATAATTGTAAAAGATCTTGTAACTGTCCAGGTCAATAGTCTCCAACTGTTTTGAGACAGTACTGACAGCAGATAAGTGTATGCACGCTACCGTTTGTTCTCGATTCTGCCCTTGTTTCACCTCAGTTTGGTAGCATGTTAAGTCAGTCCCTCATGCCTCGGTACTTACTCAGTGTCACCATTCTGTAGACAGGTAAATTAGTGTGAGATGCTGAGGATGAACACGTTCGGAAAGGTCTCACTGGTGGGAGCAGCGAATTCGATGAGAGGCGTAGTAGTACTCAGCACGGAAGGGTTCTCGCTTCTCACGGAGAGTAGGGCTGGGTCTATCACAGATGTTTGGACTAGCATAGAGAGGCCTGACTTTCACGCACCAGCCACATTGCGCGATGTTGCCATCCACGGGATTAGCAGGAGAGTGCTGGTATAGTTATACTAGTCTAGGATATGTGTGACACGGGCTTTAGGGGTGGCTGGCGGCAGTCAACAAGAAATGATGATATCTTCTTAAATGAAGATGGTCTAGTAACTCAGCTGGGAATAGAGGAGTGTGTAGGAGACTGGGTTGCAGCGAGAGGTACCGTAAGGAAGTGCGCCATGTTGCGAAAGATGTGGTGTTACAAGGTTGGATGAGTTGTAGTGGTCAATGGCCTCAGAAAGCTCTCGAGTCTGGTCAATATTAATAACGTTGGTAGAGAGAGTTAGGTCTCCACCGTCAAGTTCTCGAAAGGAGCCTCGCTTCAGTTTGATTAGATCATGTAGTTATGCCAGGGCTCTAGGCGAAACTGTCTTTAGACTGCGCGAAAAGCGGAGCGTGGTTGGAAGTGCCATGGTGAATGTAGGAAGGAGCGGCACTTTGCAGGGCCATCTGAGTCGTTGGCGGGAACTGAGGTGGCTTGGTAATGGTGAGTGGTTAGACTTGTCGGGGATGCAACACTACTGCTGCGCTCGTGAATAGGGGTTCATATTCTCTACAGAGAGAGTTTGAAGTTACAGCTAGATGTGCCTTCTACTGAATTCACTATCTGTAGGTGTATATGAGAGTTGAAAATTCAGGGAAGATAATACCTATCTTAGTCCAATTTTATCATTCTTAGCGGCTTACATTGTTTTAAGTAAGTGGAGTATAACTTATAGCTTTATGATTGAGCTCTTATATACACAGACAGTCGTAAAAGTTACTGTAGATACACTTATGAAAAATAAAAAAATGCTTCCAATTCAGGAATAATAATAGAATTCTAGGAGCAAGTGGCCTCAAAGCATTATGATACAGTCGATCCTATAGGTCCATACCGGTTAAATTGTGTTTTATTTGATTCCATTCTTCAGGCTAACTTATACGATACCTAATACTCGTCAATAATGTGTTCGTGTACTTGAGATGTTGCTAAGTACAAGGCTGCTCAATACATGTTTGTTGTTACGTCTATCACCACAGCCTAGATCTCTGTCTTCCTATGCATCACGATCTATGGCCACTAATTTCTCTGGAGCACCACTTGGCTATGTGAGGGTAGGAAGGAGCACAGGACGTAGCGAGGAGGAAGGAGGTAGTCTCAGAGGGGAGGGGAGCGAGTTGTCAACCTCACCTAGTACTTCCTGCATAATCCATGATTCAATGTGATGTCAACCACTACGAGAAGGTTGGTATGCCATTATATGGCTATCACATCAAGAGATGTTTAACCTAGAGAGATCTCGTATTAGCATTCCGTGGTCTAATATATATATAAATGGCATATATAGTTGTCAAATGTGGTTCATGTGTTTATAGCAGAACCTAACACTATGTCGATTGAGCGGAAAGCAAGGTGATAGAGCTAGACAGGATACACTTATACCATATTTTAGCATATCTGAGAGGTGGGACGACTATGGTCTCGAATAAAGCTCGAAACATGCGCCAGTTTACAGTTAGTTTTTATTTTCTTAAGAATCAATGGCTATAATCATAAAAAAAAATCTAATTTATAAACAGTTGCTAGACAAATAAATGGAATGGTTGAACTGTACTATATAAAAACTATAGATAGGAAACTAAGCAAATTGCGATTATTCATATAGTAACCATGAAACACACTGCTTACACACCTTCCTATAACTTCAAAAACATCAGTAGTACGAGCGAATCTTTCACAAGGAGCAACTCAAGATTGGAATAACCACGCGACGCTAGGCACCACGCATACCTGGAGCATCTATACTCACCGACATTCAGGATGTATGATTATGCGCCATCTTGTTGGTGCACTAATTCCGCAATTGTAACCCTTAGAGTCGTTACCTGGGATGCGTTTGTCTATATTAGGTCGATCTTTCGTAGAAGTTCTCTGTGCCGTCTATCCTATGCGTGTTAGACATCAACCAATAGAAAATGACAAGAGCCCTACCATCTCATCTGCATCTTTGAAGTGTCCAATTGTACGCGATTAAGGTCTGTTGTAGCTCCCTCAAACGTGTTTGGACTATATTACTACACATACACATTTTGGATCATGCTACTTTTCGAACAATGTTCCAATACACATCAAAATAACTAATACTAAAAAAATCTACATTATAATTCTCATACATATACTATAGGACTTCATTTATCACATTATACCACATAGTTTATTGTCTAGCAATATTCTTTCATATGATCTTAGTGTCAGAGACAATAGGAAATAAGAGATTTGCTGCCTTATTATTTCCGCATGAATATTCATTGAGGTCTTGTAACTATCATCTAGCCACTCAAGTTAAATCACCTCATAACCTTAATCCTCAATAGTATTTCCATCTACTCGTCTCACATAGACTGCTATTCTAACATAGATAGATGATAAAGTGATTATGGGACACGAACAGGTGCTCACCATGTTAAAGGATGTCACTTGAATGAGTGCAGGTTACCAAATCCGAGCACTGAGGGTATTGTGGCAAAGGTGAGCTCAGCGGTTCAGAGAGGTGCTTAATTTACAATAGGGGTTGGTATAATAGTTCTCTAAGCAAACATACCTCAGAGGATCTTGAGGTACAATGGGTGATGTGATTTTAATCGGTAAATCATCAAATAAAAGGTGGAGGCATTGGGTTATAGATTGCGATCTTTACCCTGCATAAACAATAGTTATTAAGCATATTATTAACATTTGAAACGATGATGCCATAGAGGTAAATAGTCTATCTGTATGGTTATTGTTTTTTTTTTATCATATAATTTAGGAAAGGCAGTAGGACGATAGTTTAAGTTTAGTTATTGATCTCACCTAAGTTTCAAAGTTAGAGTTGGATTTAGTCATTTGGAATATAAACATTTTGAGTAAGGCATTGTTAAGAGTGGCTAGGTCGAAATACTCAACACTTCTAACTATATATACTTTATATTTTCAGCCATATCAATTGTCGCCCATAAGCATGAAGCCAGCATGAGCATACTTAGATTTACAGAGCCACCGCCGACCACAAAATCGGTTGAAGTAAGAGGTTCCTCTAGCTATTAAGCATCGATGGTCTCAACGATGTGCAGCCGCTTGCTTGTACTTGATCAAAGCACCAAGCTTGGTTGTATCAGTGCTACATCCTTACTTCGCGACCCCCACTTGCACATTTTTCCTACTGGCTAACTCCATGGGTAACTTGGGCAGGATTGGCGGCGGCTAACCTTCTGGGATGGTCTCACGAGAGTGAGTGTAAAGAATACTATAGCTATGGCTGTATGTAGAATCCTGCAGGAACACTCATTTGAGTATGGTTGCATTCACTGTTTTAAGCATTTAGTAGAGATCGTTATTGCTATCTTCGAATTATCGTTGTGTGAATGGTGTCCTTTCGTGAGTTAGGTTTACCTTTATGTCCTCTGTACCCTGGATGATTATGTTACGACTTGTTAGATAGCAAGGAACATTTGTTACCTTACTAACATCTCTAGGTGGAAGACACGTATAACTGGGTTGGGCAATAGCGGGCATAGATTTGCACATATGGTATACACACAATTGCTCGGTTGGATGTTACGACCCGTGGACGACGATGACTACGTTCAGGAGTCTGTTTGTCAGTATTGTCTGTGTACGTTATTAGTTATTCGATATAGCTGTCAGTGTTTATGGTGTGAATCAAACTAGTTTTCTTTCCCTCACGCCGAATGTCCGCTTTTCGAGGCGCTCTGCCATTCACTGTTGCTAATAGGAGCCTAACTTGCCAAGCATACGCAAGAGCTTAGGAGTGGCAGGATCCCTCCTCGTACCAGCATAGTCTTGTATCTCCTTCGTCTAGGGTTGAGGTTGCTCATCCTAAGTTGTCAAGATCCCGGTGGCTGTCCTTGTTTGAGGTTGAAGACAACTCTCCTAAATATAAGTATACATCTGTGTATGTGTGTTACAGCCAGAAGCACTACGTCTTCTCACCACTGTCCCTTCTGAAAGTTCTTGCATCTTAACCTTCCCTGTTCGAGTGCGCAAAAAGAGAGAGATCATTTAAATCCGCCAGTTGGCATATCCAGGCCGCGGAGGTGGTTGTTCCCTCATGGATAGGTCACACACTGAGACATATTCCTAGATTCAATGATATGATGGAAGAGGTATTCTTTCTTTTGTGCTCTTCTTGGTGCTAAAGGTGCCTTCTCAAAACTTTGGGGTATTCTTATAATATCTTGTAATTGCTTATTGTAAGTCTGGGTTGATGGTTCAATAGTGTAAGGTTTCTTCTTTCACTTTTTTATTATTCAGTTTTTACCGTTGTACAAGCATGATTTCTAGAATTACAGTATGTTTGGCCAAATCGTTTGATACAACCAGACCTATTTGCCATCTTTTTTTTGCGCTCATCCCTCTGCAACGCATACAATTTTTCAGTTCCTCATTGTGGGCTGGACTATAACACTTTGGTGCTATAGCACTTATCAAACAACTCTACAAATAATAGCACCTAGCCAAAAGTAAAGTAGGTGGTCACAAAAGGAAAACAACGGAAGCTTTAAAATCACTATATTGTGGCATTGATTGAAATACTACGTTTAATTGTCTTGAAGGGCTTCTAGAAGCGTGCATTATTTCTCTCTACGAACAAGTATATCCAAAACATTAGAATTCATGGCAAGGTTCACATTCTTACATGTTCTACATTTGAGCTGCTTTGAAACCTACAAAAGTTCAATTCAAAAAATTATTGGCATTGTTGAAATTTGAATTTTATCAATAATAGCAGGCCACGACTGATGGTTTGGTTAGCTAATTGGTAAGTCTCTGTTTGGTTACAAGCCACTATTGTAAGCTTGTCTATACTG
>NW_019942655.1:638296-669272 GCF_002910315.2 Salvelinus sp. IW2-2015 | reverse complement strand
AGACTGCCCGTTCCATGATCTCGCCATCACGGTTGACAACTCCATTGTGTCCTCCTCCCAGAGCGCAAGAACCCTGGCGTGATCCTGGACAACACCCTGTCGTTTCAACATACATCAGGGCGTCCGTTCCGTAGGTTCATGCTCACAACATCCGCAGAGTACGACCCTGCCTCACACAGGAAGCGGCGCAGGTCCTAATCCAGGCACTTGTCATCTCCCGTCTGGATTACTGCAACTCGCCTGTTGGCTGGGCTCCTGCCTGTGCCATTAACCCCTACAACTCATCCAGAACGCCGCAGCCATCTGGTGTTCAACCTTTCAAGTTCTCTCACGTCACCCCGCTCCTCCGCTCTCTTCACTGGCTTCCAGTTGAAGCTCGCATCCGCTACAAGACCATGGTGCTTGCCTACGGAGCTGTGAGGGGAACGGCACCTCAGTACCTCCAGGCTCTGATCAGGCCCTACACCCAAACAAGGGCACTGCGTTCATCCACCTCTGGCCTGCTCGCCTCCCTACACTGAGGAAGTACAGTTCCGCTCAGCCAGTCAAAACTGTTCGCTGCTCTGGCCCCCAATGGTGGAACAAACTCCCTCACGACGCCAGGACAGCGGAGTCAATCACCACCTTCCGGAGACACCTGAACCCACCTCTTTAAGGAATACCTAGGATAGGATAAAGTAATCCTTCTCACCCCCCCCCCCCCTTAAAAGATTTAGATGCACATTGTAAAGTGGCTGTTCCACTGGATGTCATAAGGTGAATGCACCAATTTGTAAGTCGCTCTGGATAAGAGCGTCTGCTAAATGACTTAAATGTAAATGTAATGAACGGAACAGATATAACAGATGATAAACAGGATATTCAGACAGATGATAAACAGGATATTCAGACAGATGATAAACAGGATATACAGACAGATGATAAACAGGATATCAGACAGATGTAAAACAGGATATTCAGACAGATGATAAACAGATATACAGACAGATGATAAACAGGATATACAGACAAGATGATAAACAGGATATTCAGACAGATGATAACAGGATATTCAGACAGATGATAAACAGGATATACAGCAGATGATAAACAGGACATACAGATAATAAACAGATACTCAGACAGATGATAAACAGGATATCAGACAAGATATAACAGGATATCAGATAATAACAGATATACAGATAATAAACAGATATACAGACAGACAATAAACAGGATATACAGACAACATAATAAACACAGAATGAACACAAATCCCATGCGGTATGCACACTGTAAATGCTGTAGCTGAGAACTACGGCCACACTATACATACTAAGCTACATTATAAATCCTGCTCCTCGCTCAAGCTTTGTTTTAGTGGTATCACTGGGTGGAACTGAGCTCGAGAAAGCTTATCAGTGAGCTCGGGGAGAGAGCTCTCTCTCTCTCCATGTCCTCTCTCCTTCCCCTCTTTTCTCACTATCTTCACGTTTCTTCCTCTCCTTCTCCAGTGCCTGTGTCTGTGTCATCCTTCGCTTCTAATGAGAGGCAGGGAGCTGCACGGCAGGCCCCGGAGTTTGACAGGGCTTCCTGTTATGTCTGTGCCTCTCTCTCGGGCTCGAAGCTGTCAGTTCCTGGCAGTTTCATTCTAAACCACTGCCTCATGTAGTCAGGCAGCGTCCTCGAAGGCTGTTACAGTGGATGTAGAGTCAGGCAGCGTCCTCGAAGGCTGTTACAGTGAGATGTAGAGTCAGGCAGCGTCCTCGAAGGCTGTTACAGTGAGATGTAGAGTCAGGCAGTGTCCTCGAAGGCTGTTACAGTGAGATGTAGAGTCAGGCAGCGTCTCGAAGACTGTTACAGTGAGATGTAGAGTCAGGCAGAGTTCTCGAAGGCTGTTACAGTTGAGATGTAGAGTCAGGCAGAGTCCTCGAAGGCTGTTCAGTGAGAGGTAGAGTCAGGCAGAGTCTCGAAGGCTGTTACAGTGAGAAGTAGAGTCAGGCAGAGTCCTCGAAGGCTGTTACAGTGAGAGGTAGAGTCAGGCAGAGTCCTCGAAGGCTGTTACAGTGAGAAGTAGAGTCAGGCAGAGTCCTCGAAGGCTGTTACAGTGAGAGGTAGAGTCAGGCAGCGTCTCGAAGGCTGTTACAGTGAGAGGTAGAGTCAGGCAGAGTCCTCGAAGGCTTGTTACAGTGAGAGGTAGAGTCAGGCAGCGTCCTCGAAGGCTGTTACAGTGAGAGGTAGAGTCAGGCAGAGTCCTCGAAGGCTGTTACAGTGAGAGTAGAGTCAGGCAGCGTCCTCGAAGGCTTTACAGTGAGAGGTAGAGTCAGGCAGAGTCCTCGAAGGCTGATCATCTGTCTGTATATCCTGTTTATCATCTGTCTGTATATCCTGTTTATCATCTGTCTGTATATCCTGTTTATCATCTGTCTGTATATCCTGTTTATCATCTGTCTGTATATCCTGCTTATTGTGGCTGAACCATTTCAGTGAGTCAAATTACTATACATGCAAATGTTTTTGGGGATTCTGATTCTGAGAAGAGGGGAAAAAAACACATAATTGAAAATTGTACCATGATAGGCCAACGTGGTTCCCACTGAGTAACAGCCCATCCCACAGACACCAGTAGCAGCAGCTTCTGGTGAATGTATCGCCAGTGTGTGTGTGTCTGAGAGAGAGAGCCCGCGCGAGAGAGAGAGCCCGCGCGAGAGAGAGAGATGCAGCCCCCCAACATGCTGTAGTCTAGAAAGCAAGTAGCTTGTGAAAAAACGGAGAATGAATGAAGACAGTCAGCTCTACAGTCCTATTGTCAGTTCTAGTGTATCTACTTCTCTTGTGTTTCCAAAAGAATTCTATACATCTATATATACAAAGATACGTAACGAGTACCTAAGAATACGTTTTGTGTATTTAATTAAATGGACAGTGTGTTGTGATAGTCTGTGTGTTGTTGGACTTCTGCTCTTGTTGCATCTAACGGGCACTCAAGGCAGTCGAAATGTGACAGTTTTCCTGTGGGGATCCATGGAAGCACAGAGTGACGAATCTGTATGCGTGGCGAAAAATCAGCCCATCGGTGGCGCGAATGTCGCTGTCATAAACTGTGAAGACGGTGCCAGTTGCTGTCAAACGGCAGGTACTGAGTCGCGCTGTCGGTAACTATGACATTTTATGCTCTGCCGAACATGCAAGGACCACCGTGTCACAGCTCTGAGAAAAAGGACCATCGGTGTCACAGCTCTGAGAGAAAGTTTGGAGAATACATACAAGCGTTTGGCAGACAGCAACCGCGACAAAATGGCCTCCTGTTTGAATGGGTCAGGAGAGAGAGTCAAGGCAGAAGTTCTTCTTCCTCTTTTGACTTTATATATATAGGTTTTGAGAAACTGCAGAACATATTTTATAACACTATTGCAGTGTGAATACTTAATTTAACCTGGACTGTAACTCATTGACCAATGGTAGCTACTGTGTCTCTGAATCTGTATGCTCACAGGGCCAATCACCAGAGCATGAGTGCTGAGGGCGCAACAGTTTTTCACCTACCAAAAATGTATAACACATACGAAAGAAACAGTCATCGTAAATCATTGTCTGACTGAACACAAAGATAAACCAAAAGTTATGTCTCGACACAACATTGTATTACTCAATCTTGACATGACTGATGTCCTCACTAGTAGCATTTACTTGGATCTTGCTAGCCTATTCGGTAATATCAATCTTTCAGTTTCATACTGTTATTTGCACAGGTCAAGAAATAATGACATTTTCTTCATAGTATAGGTATTACATCTTCATATGTGGGTCGTTCGTCTTCATGGGTTCCTCGGTTCTCATAGGGCGTCCACTTCATGAGGGTCATCCTCTTCAGTAGGCTGTATCTCTTCATCAGGGCATCCCTCTTATAGGGGGTATCCTCTTCTAGGACCTCTATAGGGCATCCTCTTCTAGTGGTATCCTCTCATAGGGCTCCTTCATTCAAGTTCCTCTATAGGGCATCTTCTAGGGCATCCTCTTCATTATGTTCCTCGTTCACTACGGGCATCCTCTTCAGGTGGGTATCATCTTCATAGGGTATTCTCTTCATAGGGTATCTCTTATAGGATCTCTTCGAGTGTTTCCTCGTCATAGGGCATCCTCTTCATAGGGTATTCTCTTCATAGGGTTATCCTCTTCATAGGCATCATTATAGGGCTATCACCTCTTCATAGGGCTTCATAGGGGCATCATCCTCTTCTTAGGGTATCCTCTTCATTAGGGCATCCTTACGTTCACATAGGGTATTCTCTTCATAGGGTCATCCTCTTCATAGGGCCATTCCTCTTCATAGTGTTTCCTCGTCATAGGGCCATCCTCTTCATAGGGTATTCTCTTCTAGAACTCCACCTAGGGTATCCTCTTCATAGGGATCCACTTCACTTTAGGGTATCTCGTTTCATAGTTGTTCCTCGTTCATTAGGCATCCTCTTGCAGATACTAGGGGCCATTTCCCTCTTCATAGGGCATCCATCTTCATAGGGTTATCTCCTTCATTAGGGCATAACTCTCCATAGGTTTTCTTTCTTCATAGGGCATCCTCTTATAGGGCATTTCCTCTTGCATAAGCGGTAGCCTCATTCCATTATGGGGATCTCATTATAGGGCATCTCTTCAGGTTAGGACAATCCCTCTTTCATAGGGCAGTGCATCTTCATAGGGTATCCTCTTTATAGGGATGGGCTCTTCACTAGGGTACCCTCTTCATGTCTAGGGGCATCCTGACTTAATTAGCAGCCTCTTTCATAGGGGATCCTCTTCACTAGGGTACCCTCTTCATATGGGCTATCCTCTTTCATAGGACAGCCCCTCGTTCTATGTGGACAACCTCTTCATAGGGCATCTCTCTATGGGTAGTCCTCATTCAGGTAGTTGGCTCCTCTTCTAGTGGTATCCTTCTTCATAGGGGATCCTCTTTCATAGGCAGTCTTCTTCACTTAGGACATTCCTCTTCAATGGGAGTTGCGTTTCATAGTGGTATCACTCTTCACTTTAGGGGCAATCCTAGCATATAGGGCAGGTCCTTCTCATAGGGGTTCTCTTCATAGGGCAGCCTCTTCAAGTTAGAACATACGGAAAACCACTTTTTGAGATAGCATAATTGTCGTGATACATAACTATATCCCCGCCAAAGATTTGCCCACAGCCCATTATGCTTTTTGAACAGAAGTATAAGCGACAGGGCTTCTCAAACTCTTCACTTTGGTACTAAACGACAAGCTTCTCAAACCTTAAACTTTGGTATCTATAATGACAGGGGCTTCTCAAACCTTCACTTTGGGTACTAGTCGAGGCAGGGCTTCTCAAACCCTTCAACTTTGGTACTAACATGAGCAGGGCTTCTTCAAGACCTCTCAACTTATGGTTACTAAATGACAGGGCTTCTCAAACTTCAACTTTGGTTACTATAAATCGATCAAGGGGCGTTCTCAAACCTTCAACTTTGGTAGTACTATACACTGGCTTCTCAAGAACCTTTAAACTTTAGGTAGCTTAAATGGACAGGGAACCTTCAGATAACCTCAACTTTGTAGGCTAAATGACATGGGCTTCTCAAACGTTAAACTTTCGGGTAGCTTGGATACGAACAGTGGAGCTTCTCAAACCTTCAACTTGGATACTACAGAAGAATGAGGCTTCGCTCAAACCTTCAACTTTGGTACTATACGACAGGGCTTCTCAAACCTTCAACTTTGGTACTAAATGACAGGGCTTCTCAAACCTTAAACTTTGGTACTAAACGACAGGCCCTGGCAAGGAACATTTTAAAAGCCTGTCTCTTGGCATCGAAGAAAACATTTAGCAGTTTTCAAGCTAATTTCCTGCAATTCTACAGATTTTGTCATGTGGCAGAGAGATGTTGTTGTTTTAGCTTTAAAACGAATATCCTGAAATTCTACACATTTTCCCATAAGGCAGAGAGAAAAAGTTTCCATTTTAAAGCTTAAATTACAGTGCTTTTTTATTTGTTAAGTATTGAGTGGAAAAATTGAGGCCTATAGGTCCACTGTGGATATTCCTGTGAGCCTCCCAGGCACGTTACCCAGGGTTAACAACATTAGAAGATTACTAATATTACATTGTATTGTATTACACCCTCTACAGTTATTCCACAGATCCCTTGGCCAAAATGTGTTGAATCTGTTATTGTTATTAATGTTCATAAAACACATACATAGAGCTTGATGTTTTTTTTGCGACTGCAGTTTGAAGAAACTTTCGAAGTTCTTGAAATTGTACGGATTGACTGACCTTCATGTCTTAAAGTAATGATGGACTGTCGCGTCTCTTTGCTTATTTGAGTTGTTCTTGCCATAACATGGACTTCTGTATACCACCCCTACCTTGTCACAACACAACTGATTGGCTCAAATGCATTAAGAAGAAAATAAATTACACAAATGAACTATTAACAAGGCACACCTGTTAATTTAAAGGCATATATATATATATATATGGGGTCCGTGCCAGATAATAAAATAATTATATAGATTCAGGACCTCCGCGGACCCCACTTTGAGAACCCTTGCTATACTAAATGGCATGATGTTGTGTTGTAAAAACTACATTGAATAATAATGTCCAATTCCATCCCATTTTCTATTTCATGGAGTTTGGTGAAGTTTCCTGCATGTGCAGGAGGTTCATTTCAGACGAACCATTTCCAATATGAACAGCAATGAAGTAAGAGCACCATTCAGGCCCTGTGAAGTGGTTGATTACTCCTTGTGGTCTATACACCACTTCAACATCAGCTTTTCCCCTCCCAGGTTTACATCAGATACACAGCAGACTGATGTACGGCTCACGATGTCACCCACCCCAGCAGCAGTCACCAGAGCATGGCGGGAACACTCACTCTCCGGGGAGATGACCACAACATCACTTCCTGCACAACATCACTTCCTGAACAAGAGAAGGAAGTGAAAGTAAGAGAGAGAGACATAGTCCGAAGGGGGGCGGGGCATCGTCAGGACAGAAGCCAGAAACACTAGGTACGTCCCCTCCATATGCTGCTCAATTATTGATGGGTTTTAATGGTGTGACTAAGATGTGGCCAAGATGTGGAGGGGAGTTGGCACAGTAGCAGGGATCCCTAACAGCAACCGTATGGGAGACGTGCTTACATCCATTCCCTAAAAGACGAAGAGGGAAAGAGGCACGTTTTGGTGGAAGCAATAACATTTAAATGTCAAAAAATTATTTCTGCTATAATATTTTATAATATTAGAGTATCCACAGCAGCAAAGGCCATGAATGGCCACAGGGGGGAAGGACATAAATTACTACTTCCTCTGACAGTTCATAATTCCATTTCCAATATCTTTTCTTTTAAAAGTTTAAGGTCGCTTTTGATAGCTGTACTTGCCGTATCTGATATATGGCATTGAAATGCTTTCCCCCCATCGAGTCGGATGACACATGACAACCAGAGTGAAATCTCCATTATTATGGCCGACCGTTTGGCACCCTGCATAATCTTACACATCTGAATACACTATAATTACACCTAAAGGGTATCTGACGCAAGCCTTTATTAAGGATAATGAATATTGACTTTAACAACAGACTTCAGGTCAGAGGAAATGGCTTTTTGTAATATTTTCTTTGAATGGTGTCCTAGTGTTTTTTTCAACCTCCATGTTTCCTCACATGAGTCACTGTCGCTAAAGAAATCACAGGAAATAGAGTGTGCACAATATAAAACGGGTCGCTATAGCAACACACAACAGGAGATCAGGACATTGACTGGACACCATATAAAACACAACAGGAGATTAGGACATTGAGTGGACACCATATAAAACACGACAGGAGATTAGGACATTGAGTGGACACCATATTAAAACAACGGATCTTGTGATGACAGGAGATTAGGACATTGAGTGGACACCATTATAAACAGCAACAAGAGATTAGAGATTGGTGGGCACCTATAAAACAAAACAGGAGAATTAAAGGTGATGGACACCATATAAACACACGACAGGAGATTAGGACATTGAGTGGACCCATATAAAACACAGACAGAGAGATTAGGACATTGAGTAACACCATATAAAACAAACACAGAGATTAGGACATTGGTGGACACCATATAAACAACAACGCGGAGATTTAGGAATTGAGTGGACACACAATATAAAACACACGACAGGAGATTAGGACATTGAGTGGACACCCATATAAAACGACAGGAGATTAGGACATTGTAGGGACACCTTATAAACAAAACACGGAGATTAGGACATTGAGTCCACATATAAAACACGACACGGAGATTTAGGACTTTGAGTAACACCATAATAAAAACAACAGAGAGATTAGGACATTGAGTGGACACCATATAAAACACGACAGGAGATTAGGACATTGAGTACACCATATAAAACACGACAGGAGATTAGGCCATTGAGTGGACACCATATAAAACAACAGGAAGATTAGGACATTGAGTAAAACCATATAAAACACGACAGGAGATTAGGGACATTGAGTGGACCACATATAAAACACGACAGGAGATTAGGACATTGTAAACACCATATAAAACCGAACAGGAGATTAGGAATTGAGTAACACCATATAAAACACAACAGGAGATTAGGACATTGAGTAACACCATATAAAACACGACAGGCAGAGTTAGGACATTGAGTGGACCCATATAAAACGAGAACGAGGAGATTAGGACATTGAGTAAGACACCATATAAAACCAGACAGGAGATTAGGACATTAGAGGACACCAATAAAACACACACGGAGATAGGACATGATGGACACCATATAAAACACGACAGAGAGATTAGGACATTGAGTAAGAACATATAAACACGACAGGAGATTAGGACATTGAGTGACAACCATATAAAACAGACAGGAGGATTAGGACATTGAGTAACACCATATAAACACAAACGGAGATTAGGACATTGAGTGGACACCATATAAAACACGACAGGAGATTAGGACATTGAGTGGACACATTAAAACACAACGGAGATTAGGACATTGAGGGACACATATAAACACAAGAGAGATTAGGACATTGAGTGGACACCATATAAACCAGAGGGAGATTAGGACATTGAGTAACACCATATAAAAACACGAAGGAGATTAGGACATTGAGTGGACACCATATAAAACACGACAGGGAGATTAGGACATTGGAGTAACACCATAATAAACACAACAGAGATTAGGACATTGAGTGGACACATATTAAAACGAACGACAGGAGGATTAGGACATTGAGTGGACAGGAAAACTCGAGGACATCACAGTTGGACTATCACATTAGCTCATAGGCATTAGCAGTTAATCTGACTTGCTAGATAGAAAGACGCATGATTGGTGTTGTGGTTCTGCACGATTGCTCACCTGTGGTGTAGGCTGTGTGAGAGTGAGATGTACATTGTGTAGGGCTGTGGTGTGATTGAGATGGTACAGTTGTGTAGGTGTGAGTGGTTGTGAGATGTGTAATTGTGTAGGTGTGTGGTTTGAGATGTGTACCTTGTGTAGGTGTGTAGGTGTGGTGTGTTTGAGATGTGTACCTTGTGTAGGTGTGTGGTTTGAGATGTGGTACCTTGTGCCGGTGTGTAGGTGTGTGGTTTTGAGATGTGTACCTTGTGTAGGTGTGTAGGTGTGTGTTTTGAGATGTGTACCTTGTGTAGGTTGTGTAGGTGTGCAAACTTTCAGACAGTCTCAGTCCCTCACTTCCCAACCAGATAAACTCTCACATAACTCCCCGATCACTGGCTGGTGTCTCTGTGTGTGTTGTGTGTGTGTGGTGTGTGTGTGTGTGTGTGTGTGTGTGTGTGTGTGTGTGTGTGTGTGTGTGTGTGTGTGTGTGTGTGTGGTGTGTGTGTGTTGTGTGTGTGTGTGTGTGTGTGTGTGTGTGTTGTGTGTGTGTGTGTGAGCGTGCGTGCGTGCGTGCGTGCGTGCGTGTGTGTGTGAGCGTGCGTGCGTGCGTGCGTGCGTGCAGTAAATGTCATACAATTTCTGTATTCATAATAGATAGATTGCAACTGGAATAACCAACAAGTGTTTTTTGTTTGCTGGAAATGTCTTGCGAAGGGGACCACCTCCACATCCCAACCAGATAAACTCTCACATATTCTCCCTGCCTGGCTGTGTGCGGTTAGTTGAATTCTAATTGGCAAATAAAGGGCTCCACTCTCTCAGCTACCTCGAGCTACAGTCAGAGAGGCCATTTAAAGCATGTTTCTGTTCCTCACATTCCCTCGGGGATCTGCTGTGTGTGGTTCAAGGTTGAAACTCTTAGCAGCTGGTTTTGTACAGTAGCTAAGTCCAAATAATTTACCATGTGGTGCACTGTCACTGAGACTGGGAAGTGTGTGCGTGTGCGTGTGCGTGTGTGCGTGGTGTGTGTATCAGATGTGTTTCAATGTCATAGAATCCAGTATTCTAAATAGCTTGTAACTAAAAGTTCCAAAGAGTCGTTTTTTTTATTTTATTTATTTTTATCCTGGTTGACCCCTGGTTGACAGCCCTGGTTTGACAGCCCTGGTTGACAGCCTGGTTGACAGCCCTGGTTGACAGGACTGGTTGACAGCCCTGGTTGACAGCCCTGGTTGACAGCCTGGTTGACAGCCTGGTTGACAGCCCTGCTTGACAGGACTGGTTGACAGCCGGTTGAACAGCCCTGGTTGACAGCCTGGTTGACCAGGACTGGTTGACAGCCCTGGTTGACAGCCCTGGTTGACAGCCCTGGTTGACAGGACTGGTTGAACAGCCCTGGTTTGACAGGAACTGGTTTGACAGCCTGGTTGACAGCCTGGTTGACAGCCCTGGTTTGACAGCTGATTGACAGCCTGGTTGACAGACTGGTTGAAGCCCTGGTTGACAGCCCTGGTTAAGCCTGACACCCGCAATTGTGTCTGCTAAATATGTGAATGCGACCAATACAATTAGATTTGATTTGATTTTAGGTTGACAGCCCTGGTTGACAGCCCTGGTTGACAGCCCTGGTTGAGCTTCAATGACCGAGTCAATGACTGAGTCTGTAGCGCAGCACACTACAACAGACTTTTAAAGCTAATTTAAACTTGAAGAGACATGAAGTCGAGGAAAATGCCTTTAAAAGCTGCACTGTCGGATGTAAAGTGCTCTGCCCTATAGTGCACCTTGGATTGAATGCCGGCCCTCATCTCTTCATGACAATGCACATTCGCTCATTCTGTGCTAATGGATGTCTGCCTTGCACTGATCTCCACAGTCAGTGGATGAAGATGCTGAGAAGATCCGTGATCATTGATCAGATGCAGTGTGATTTAATGGTCCGCCCACCCCCATCTTCCTTTAAAGAACATTTAGATCATAGAGTAACAAGAAGCCTTCTTCAGGTCAACTGGCTGCAGGGAAGGTCTGCTACCAAGAGGCCACTCCACTTCACTCTCCTGCTCAAAACGTGTGGGCTGCATTGAAGTGGAGCGCTGGAGCGTGAGTTTGGCACGCTCGACGACCCCGGGGTCAACTCCGCTTTCTCTTTCCATTCTCGTCAGTTAGTAACGTGGGGAAAAAATCAGTTATGACACTTGCAGACGGATTAGTCTATCAAATAACATGACTTACATAATTTCTGATCAGTTATGACACTAGCAGACGGATTAGTCTATCAAATAACATGACTTGCATCATTTCTGATCCTTTTAAATTTTGACTACCCCTTCCTCTGGTGGAAAACATAAAAAATACAATTATACTTATTATACAAAACATTAGGAACACCTTCCTAATACTGAGTTGCCCTCAGAACAGCCTAAATTCGTTGGGGCATGGACTCTAAAAGGTGTTAAAAGCATTCCACAGGGATGCTGGCCCATGTTGATTCCATTGCTTGCCACAGTTCTGTCAAGTTGGCTGGATGTCCTTTGGGTGGTGGACCATTCTTGATACACACTGGGGAAACTGTTGAGTGCGAAAAACCCAGCAGCGTTGCAGTTCTTGAAACACTCAAACCGGTGCGCCTGGGCACCTACTACCAAACCCCGTTCAAAGGCACTTTAATCTTTTTTCTTGCCCATTCACTCTCAGAATGGCACACATACACAATCCATGTCTCAGTTATCTCAAGGCTTTAAAAATCCTTCTTTAACATGACGCCTCCCCTTCATCTAAATGGATTGAAGTGGATTTAACAAGTGAAATCAATGAGGGATCATAGCTTTCACCTGGATTCACCTGGTCAGTCTATGTCATGGAAAGAGCAGGTGTTCATAATATTTTGTAGACTCAGTGTAGATCTCTCTCTGTTCAATGAGACATAGCCCTTCCATTTCTTGACCAGTTGTCTGGGACATGGATGTTGTTTTGATGTGCCAATTCCTAGGCAAGTTCTCTGCATTTGAGGCTTACTAACAAGTTTAAACGGGTCTGAGAGATTCCTGGTGTGTTTATCAAGCTCAGACTCCGTGTCATCAGATAATACCTTGTGTTCCTCTGCTACTCTATCATAGCCTCTCGTTATCAAGCCCAGACCTTGTGTTCCTCTGCTACTCTATCATAGCCTCTCGTTATCAAGCTCAAACTCCATGTCATCGGATAAAGGAGTTCGGGGCGGCAGGTAGCCTAGTGGTTAGAGTGTTGGGTCAGTAACAGAAAGGTTGCTGGATCAAATCCTGAGCTGACAAGGTAAAACGCTTTTGTTCTGCCCCTGAACAAGGCAGTTAGCCCACTGTTCTCCAGTTCCTCTGCTAATCTATCACAGCCTCTCTTTACCAAGGTCAGACCTTGTGTTCCTCTGCTAATCTATCACAGCCTCTCTTTACCAAGCCCAGACCTTGTGTTCCTCTGCTAATCTATCACAGCCTCTCTTTACCAAGCCCCAGACTTTTGTTCTCTGCTAACCTATCATAGCCTTTCTTTACCAAGCCCAGACCTTGTGTTTCCTCTGCTAATCTATCATAGCCTCTCTTAAAGCCCCCAGACCTTGTGTTCCTCTGCTAATCTATCACAGCCTCTCTTTACCAAGCCCAGACCTTGTGTTCCTCTGCTAATCTATCGCAGCCTCTCTTCGCACAGGTACGTGTTCATTACGTTTTTTTTGTCAATGTACCTTTTCGGTGTTATTCAGTCTATTCGTTCATCCCTTGCTGCTGCTCTAATGGACTAATTCCCTTCTCTCACTTCCTTGGCTGATCCTTCGAGAACGTCAAGGGGGGCTAGACCCCTTGCTTGTTTTACGTTTGTATACACGGGGTGATGTCTGCTCTGTAACAATAACAATGCACTATATTGAGTTCATATGCATGACACATTGCAGAAAATACTATGCACAAAACGGACTAAATATAATCATAATTTGTATGGGCTATTGTGGCCATTGGCTCAACTTACCCCAAGGCAACTATATTAGCCCACACAGGAGGAACTTTCATGCTCGGTTTAGGACCCTATATTGTAGCTTATAGAGACCCCCAACTGACGTATAAAGCCATGTTAAAAATCTCTATTTTGGTTTAGATACAAGCATCATGAAACGTTTGTTTTTTTGGGACTCATTTTCTTCCCACTTTCTCCATGTTGTTTCGTCCTTCACAGACTCCATGAAATGATGAACTCTACCTAAATATTTGGTCACATGATTAATTTTGTGTACGGTTTCTTAGAAAACACGGGTTGGCTCAACTAACCCCTTGCATATGTTACCATTTGACTATTTCCTTTTTCCAACACATCCTTCTATTTTACTGCGATGTCTTACAAGGGTCTTGAACCTCTCTATTTGGACCATTGCTACGGAGATTGGCCTAAAATAAACACTTACCAAAGAATATAATTATATTTGATTAATGGTGGTTTTTCAGATCTCCTAACAGTACTGTTTTGTAGGTCCATCTGAACACAGACATGACTTAACAACCAGAGGGGAGTCTTAGCCTGGACCAGGCTGGTCTTATCATGCTTGATTTGGTGGAGTCTTAGCCTGGACCAGGCTGGTCTTATCATGCTTGATTTGGTGGAGTCTTAACCTGGACCAGGCTGGTCTTATCATGCTAGATTTGGTGGAGTCTTAGCCTGGACCAGGCTGGTCTTATCATGCTAGATTTGGTCGAAGAAAAGCAGCCAACAAGTGCTCAGCATATGTGGGAAGTCCTTCAAGACTGTTGGAAAAGCAGAAAAGTATTCCAGGTGAAGCTGGTTGAGAGAATGCCAAGCATGTGCCAAGCTGTCATCAAGGCAAAGGGTGGCTATTTGAAGAATCTCAAATATAAAATATATTTGTTTAACACTTTTTTGGTTACTACATTATTTCATATGTGGTATTTCATAGATTTGATGTCTTCGCTACTATTCTACAGTGTAGAAAATAGTGAAAATAAAGAAAAACCCTTGAATGAGTAGGTGTTCTAAAACTTTTGACCGGTAGTGTACTTTTGTGAAACAAATATACATTTACCAAGTTTTTCCACAAAGAAAATGTGTTGCCTGAAGCTACAATTTCTAGCTTTATTATAAAAGTCCCACGTGAAACTGTACATGAGAAAATAATGGAATAAAAGACCGCTATAACTGCACGATCTCCATGACCGTCACATCCCCTTTAACAGCTTTATGAATTGTCAAGGCCCATTTCACAGAGCCATTGATGATCCAACTCTTCATTTTAACAGCTGCTCCATGTCCAAAACAACAAGGGAAAGGGGGTGGGGTGGAGAATGGAGATTTCAAACTCAAAGAAACACTTCAACCCAAGGCCTTTATTTGTTTTGCCATTTTTTGTCGTTGGGGAAGTTACAGGTACATTGTTAATTTCAATGTATACGTTTAGGCTGCCACTCAAAATAACAACAACAGTAAGAAACACGTACAGAGTTGAAGTGATAACTGCGTGGTATAAACAACAACAACAACAACCCCCAACATCCCATCCCATCCCCCAACCCCACCCAGCCAACATGTCTCCACCCCCAACCTCCCATCCCATCCCATTCCCCCAACCCCACCCAGCCAACATCTCACCAAACCAACATTCCCATTCCCCAACCCCACCCAGGCCAACATGTCTCACCCCAACTTCCCATCCCACTCCCATCTCCCCCAACCCCACCCAGCCAACATGTCTCACCACCAACATCCTTCCCCCAACCACCAACCCAGCCAACACTCCACCAACAACATTCCATTCCCCACACCCCCACAGCCAACATGTCTCCACCACCAATCATCCCCATTCCCCCAACCCCCCAGCCAACATGTCTCCACCACCAACATCCCATTCCCCCACCCCACCCAGCAACATCTCTCCCACCAATCCATTCCCCCAACCCACCCAGCCAACATAGTCTCCACCACCAACATCCTCACCTCAACCCCACCCAGCAACACTGTCTCCACCACAACATCCTTCCCCAACCCACCCAGCCAACATGCTCCACCCCAACATCCCATCCCATTCCCAACCCCACCCAGCCAAATGTCTCCACCCAACCTACCATCCCATTCCCCAACCCCACCCGCAACATGTCTAACACCCCCAACATCCCTACCCATCCCCACCACCCAGCCAACATGCCACCCCCAACCTCCCATCCCATCCATTCCCACCCCACCCAGCCAACATGTCTCCACCCTCAACATCCCATCCCATCGCATTCCCCCAACCGCCACCCAGCAACATGTCTACACCCTCAACATCCCAATCCCATCCCATCCCCAACCCCCCAGCCAACATGTCTCCACCCTCACATCCATACCCATCCCATCCCATTCCCCCAACCCCACCCAGCAACATGTCTAACACCCCAACAATCCCACTCCCTTCCATTCCCACCCCACCAGCCAACATGTCCTCACCCCCCAACATCCATCCCATCCCATTCCCCCAACCCCACCCAGCCAACATGTCTACACCCCAACCATCCCATCCCACCCATTCCACCCACCCAGCCACATGTCTACACCCCCAACATCCATCCCATCCCATTCCCCAACCCACCCAGCCAACATGTCTACACCCCCAACATCCCATCCCAATCCCTTCCCCAACCCCACCCATCCAAATTCTCCACCACCAAACCATCCATTCCCCAACCCCACCCAGCCAAAATGTCTCCACCACAACATTCCTTCCCAACCCCACACCACCAAAATGTCTCCACACAACAATCCACTTCCCCAACCCACCAGCCAAATGTCTCCACCACCAACATTCCATTCCCCCACCCACCCAGCCAAATGTCTACCAACCACCAACATCCCATTCCCCAACCCACCCAGCCAAAACATGTCCTCCAACCCACCCAACATTTTCCACCCCCAACCTCCACCAGCAAACATGTCTCACCAACCAAACATTCCCACCCACCCCAAGTCTCCCACCCACCAAAACATGTCCACCCCCCCACATGCCCTTCCCATTCCATCCCCCACCCCACCAGCCAACATGTCTACACCCCAACCATCCCATCCATTCTCCCACCCCACCAGCCAACATGTCCACCCCAACCTCCCATCCATCCATTCCCCCAACCCCACCCACAACATTTCCACCCTCACATCCGATCCATCGTTCCCCCAACCCCACCCAGCCACCAATGCTACACGCGCTCACATCCACCATCCATCCCCCATCCCCCAAGCCCCACCACCAACAGTCTCCACCCCTCAACATCCCATCCCATCCCTCCCCATCCCACCCCACCAGCCAAATCTACACCCCCAAATCCCATCCAATCCCATTCTCCCCCCAACCCCACCAGCCAACATGCCTACACCCCCACACCCCCATCCCACATCCCCAACCACCACCCAGCCAACATGTCTACCCCACCACCAACATTCTCCACCATCCACTCCCCAACCAAACATCCACCAGCCGATTCACACCCCAACACCCCACCCATCCATATCCCCCCCACCCAGCCAACATGCCTCACCACCCAGCCAACATCCTCCACCCCACCACTTCCAGCCAAGCCTCCCCACACCCACCAGCAAATGCCTCACCTCACCCCAACCAGCCCAACTATCCCCACACCACCACCAGCCAACATGTCTCCACCCCAGCCACCACTCCATCTCCACCACCCCACCAGCAACATGCCTCCACCACCACCCACACACATCCTCAACCCCCACCCAACCAAATCAAAGCACAATTGTCTCTATTAATTGAAAGATCAAGGAGCTAATCATCGTTAAGAACATAATATGCAAAGCATTAGAATATTCAAATCAACTTCTTAAAGAATTTTGAAACTTCTCCCAGACGCATTCAAACGTATGACTCCACATCTTATAGAGATGTGACCTACCTGATTAGAACCGTGAACAGCTGTGCCAACTTTCACATAAACATTCCTTGTTAAATAACAGTCTGTGCAACAAACTTCTTAAATTGTAAATTATATTCGATATGGAGCCAAGGTCATATTTTTCCTTTCTTCTGTTCAGCTTAATGGTTTATCCGATTCAATTAATCGTGACCATACTGTTTTCATAATGGCAACTCAAATATGACCTATCAAAGTTTTTATATTAGGAAAAGAGATCAGACTATTTGTCGGCGGAAGCACCAGATCTATTTATTTATTAAATCAATCATTGGATAGTTCGATCAAGTTGAGTTTACCAATGGACTCCAGACGCAGATATAGATTACTTTAGTTGTAGAACATAGAAAAAAGAATGTCTCTGTAATGTCACGCCCATGACCTTAAGAATCCTTTTCATGTCTCTACTTTTGCGTTGGTCAGGCGTTATGGGGGGCGTTTGATGTTTTGTTCTGTGTGTTGTATTTCTATTGTTTGGGCCTGGGTATTTCCCAATCAGAGGCAGCTGTCATAACGTTGTCTCTATTGAGAAACCACATACTTAGTAGCCTGTTCCACCTGTGGTGGTGTGGTATGTTTCTGTTTTTATATTGTCACTTGCAGGAACTGTTCATTTTGCGTTTTGTTGTTTTTTGTTCAAGTATTCGTATTTATTAAAAGTATTATGAATACTTACCACGCTGCACCTTGGTCTTCTCCTTCTCCCGACACCAGCTGTTACAGGTAATGTGTCTTTCAAACCTTGGAATGTTCTCCAACCTGTCTCCAATCCTCCAAACTGTCCATGATAATCGGCAAGAGTACGGATTCCACATTTTGACCATTGGGGGGATGCAAAATGCCGCCCTTCAGATCGCAAGTCATTATTGTAAAATATTGGAGAATGGGCATGCCATTTTGATTCCCAGTTACATTGTTTTTCAATTTTGCACCAAAAATAAATTGTGTGAGCAATAATAGGACCCAAAGCATAGTTTAAATTGTTATGGGATCAGTGAAGACTACCTCTTCCAGGGCAATAGCAGCCACCATATTTCTCTCTATACTCAGGCCAGGAAGCAGAAACATCATGTCTAAATCAATTGAGGATGAGGCAAAATACTAGTGCCTGAAAATACGACTAAAAAGGTTTGGTATGGATAGTCCTCCTACATCTTTCCGTCTTTGTAAGATTGTTAATTTTATCCGAGTTCGTTTTACTTACCACATACATTTTGAAACGGCATTATGAATTGTATCCCAATAGCCAGAAGAAGGAGTCATGGGAAGCATTGAGCTACAGAAATTCACTTTGACAATAAGATATTCTGCCGGTGAAAGAAACTGGGATGTTTTCTACTGAGATCGGACTGAATTGATTTGAGCTTTCTGATAAAGTTTCTGGCGACGGTTTTCTCCAAGGAAGGAAATATATATATACTCCCAAATATTGAAAATGGTAAGCGATTGGGATTCCATAAGTACAGATATAGTCCTCCATCAGGGTCTTGAGAGAATGTAGGGCAGCTTTGGTTAGATAAATTCAGCTTCGTCATTAAGTTACAAAATGTATCTATGCATTTGGGAGCGATTGAGATACATTGTCTAGATATAGTAAAATATCGTATGCGTACAACGAGATGAAATGATCAGTAGATTTTAGCGGAATTTGTGTTATTTCCTTATATTGACAAATTGCCTGATCCAGGAGTTCCATGGATAATAAGATAAGCAAAGGTGAAATTGGATCACCTCGTCTGCTGCTTGTAGTGATTCTGAACAGAGCAGAGAAGATATTGCCTGTTATAACTAGGGCTGAGGGATTGGCATAGCATTTTAATCACATTAATGAAATTGGAGCCAATTCCCATATGTTCCAAGACAGACCAGAGATATGACAGTTCAAGACTATGAAAAGCTTTTTCTGCATCGAGAGATATACAGCCCAAGGAGCTGTTTCTGATGAAACATTTAAGATATGTTATAGTCGACAGAGGTTATCCGAGAATAAGCTTTTTTAACAAACCTGCTTTGGTCCATGTGGACCAATTTGGGTATGTAAGTTTTCGAGATGACAACATTTTGGAAAACAGTTTAATATCTGTGTTTGTCAAAGATAGTCAGAACCCTGGGTGGCATCCTTATCTTTTTTTAATAAACGCAAAGTTATTTATGTATTCACGTCTCTTCCAAATGAACCTTTGTGAACGGCTATGTTAATCATTTCAAGCAATAGTGCACCTAATTGACTTGATTTGCCTTTATCATCATATCCAATGCCCATTTGAGTTCATTAAGAGAGATTTGGACTCCCAGTGAGGTGGCTTCCTCTGTTGAGAGAAGAGGAGTTCTTCATTATTTTAGAAAGGACTTAGTCTGGCTTGGTGTGGATTTACAATCAGAGGTGTACAGTTCTTTATAGAAGCAGGAGAATTTGTGTTCTGATAGAAATTCCCCCTGTTTCAGATTCAATAGTGGGATAAATCCCCAACTTCTGAGTGATTTCTACACACGTCTCTGTTGTAAATGAGGGAGCGTAAAATAAACTAACAAAGAACTAGTAACCCGTAGAAAAGCCATCTGCGATTTTAGCCTGGGAGGTTAGGTTGGAGGTTTGACGATAAATACAGAGGAATTAACAATGGTGGACTAGCTTGTCTGTGACCTCCTGTCGCCGCGTGATAAATACCTGGCATTGGTCGTGGTCGTGGGAGCGCCAAAGGGGGTTCTGGGGAGATTATGGGATGGGGTGGGCTCTGTGTTTCAGTTTGGCGCAAGGGCCCTTTCCTCCACTCGTCCCCGTTGACCCCCATCCAACATATTTACTGCCAGTAAATACACCAGATGGCAGGGGTGTACAGAACAGGTCACACAACAAAAATGAAGTCCTGGAGGAGTTCTCTGAATCGGACACATGTTGGTGGTAGAAGTGGAATAGCAGTTATGTTTCTTTATGGTCTTTTGAGTTTTATTTCCACCTCTCGCCATGTTATTGCTCGTTACGAGTTTCTGGTTGCTGATTGGTGTGCTTGCCTCAAAACTGGCTGGTCAGAAAGAAAGCCACAACAAGATGGTATGGGCAACTTCCCGCCGCATGACAAAAGTGAACTGTGCTCGGTAATTGTTGTTTAATTGTCGGTGAAATGTTGCTATCTGGCTGACAAGTGACAATGGACGTTAGGAGGGGGACTGCTACTAATTCCACTCAGTTCAATATGTTTCCTCTACATCTAACTCACTGAGGTGCTTGTCAAACTGAGTTGAATAATTGCAACTTTACCACAGACACATTATGGCTTTCTACCAACCCATTTCTTTGTGGTCAAAATTGCAGTCAGAAAATGGGACACAGCCATTCAACATCTGGTAAGGTCTGGTAAGGTTATGAGCAACCTACCTCACAAGAAGTCAGATAGTCATACAAAGCCAGACTGCTATTTGACAGCCCATTCGCTGTTGTGATCTGTGCCATGATCCCGTAGATATTGTCTCCTTATTCCATGCTGCCGTGTTCTTTTGAAGAGTGTTAAGTGTCTTTTTTTTTTGTCTATTTCTACAGAGGAATAAAGAACCTGACAGAATGTCAAGCTGCTCGTGGAACAGAAAAGCAGAGCTTGCATGAGTCTCTCAGCTCAAAGCCATGGAAATTGCAGAGGAGTCATGTACAGATTGCAGAGCAGTCATTTTGGGCTCCCGAGTGGCGCATCGGTCTAAGGCACTGCGTCTCAGTGCTAGAGGTGTCACTACAGACCCTGGTTTGATTCCGGGCTGTATCACAAGCGGCCGTGTTTGCGAGTCCCATAGGGCGGCGCACAATTGGCCCAGCGTCGTCCGGGTTAGGGGAGGGTTTGGCCAGGGTAGGCCGTCATTGTAAATAAGAATTTATTCTTAACTGACTTGCCTAGTTAAATAAAGGTTCAATATAAAATAAATCAACATCAAGATTGGTCATCATGCTGCTAGAGGATCTGGCATGGTTCCTTCTCCCACTCCTCTCTGGCTGTACAAAAGCTGCTTTCCTACTCTCCCTTCCTCCCTCCCTCTCGCCACTCTACCCATCTCGCTTTATCAAGGCAGGGAGACCCTCCTGGGAGGCTCTGATCTCCTGTGCACTTCCTGAAGAATTAATGACTTCTAATGTACCAGTTAATGCAGAAAAGGCAGAACATCCATCATAACTGACAATTTAATGGCGCTTTCATAGATGGGGCACTCATGTCTTTTTTTTACTCTCCTTCACCAATTTCACCCCTTTTTTCTCTCTCTCTCATGCATGCTCTGTCACAAAAGCATATTGTTAGCCTCTTTTGACTTGAAGGAGAATGTCCTCAGAATGTTTTGGAGGATTGTTTTGGTAGGAAGGAACTACTTCGTGAAAAAAACAAAAACAAAAAAACAGACTACTGTACATTGTTTTGGCTCGTGATGAAGAGCATTGAGCTCTAAACCCTATTCTGTGTACATGAGAGGAATATGTCAATATTCATGTTGTTGAAAGTAACAGCAGTTCACAGATAGTGCTGATGTCCTGTTAGGATCCCATAGCAGTGGTTTAATGACATCGACTGCCTTTACAGGTATTAGCTGACTTCTACATATTTCTATAAGGTGTTCTATTTATCATGTTCACAATATATTCTGTCAGTTTACACAGAGAAACACAACCAGTACATCACCGGGGCCAAGTTTCCTGCCATCCGGGACCTCTATACCAGGCGGTGTCAGAGGAAAGGCCCTTAAGATTGTCAAAGACTCCAGCCACGCTAGTCATGGACTGTTCTCTCTGCTACCGCATCGCAAGCGGTACCGGAGCGCCAAGTCTAGATCCAAAAGACTTCTTAACAGCTTCTATCCCACAAGCCATAAGACTCCTGAACAGCTAATCAAAGGGCTACCCAGACCCCTCTTTTACGCTGCTGCTACTCTCTGTTTATTATCGATGCATAGTCACTTTAACTCTACCTACACGTACATATTACCTCAATTGCCTCGACTCGCATTGACTCTGTACCGGTACCCCCTGTATACAGCCTTGCTATTGTTATTTTACTGCTGCGGTTTAATTATTTATTACTTTTATCTTCTATTTTTAACTTTTTTTTTCTTAACTTCTTATAGCATTTTTGGTTAAGGGCTTGTAAGTAATCATTTCACTGTAAGGTCTACCTACACCTGTTGTTTTCAGCATTTCACTGTAAGGTCTACCTACACCTGCTGTATTCAGCATTTCACTGTAAGGTCTACCTATACCTGTTGTATTCAGCATTTCACTGTAAGGTCTACCTACACCTGTTGTATTCAGCATTTCACTGTAAGGTCTACCATACACCTGTTGTATTCAGCATTTCACTGTAAGGTCTACCTTACACCTGTTGTATTCAGCATTTCACTGTAAGGTCTACTACACCTGTTGTATTCAGCATTTCACTGTAAAGGTCTACCTACACCTGTTGTATTCAGCATTTCACTGTGAGGTCTACCTCACCTGTTGTATTCAGCATTTCACTGTAAGGTCTACCTCACCTGTTGTATTCAGCATTTCACTGTAAGGTCTACCTACACCTGTTGTATTCAGCATTTCACTGTAAGGTCTACCTCCACCTGTTGTATTCAGCATTTCACTGTAAGGTCACCTACACCTGTTTGTATTCAGCATTTCACTGTAAGGTCTACCTCCACCTGTGTATTCAGCATTTCACTGTAAGGTCTACCTACACCTGTTGTATTCAGCATTTCACTGTAAGGTCTACTCCACCTGTTGTATTCAGCATTTCACTGTAAGAGTCTACCTACACCTGTTGTATTCAGCATTTCACTTGTAAGGTCTACCTACACCTGTTGTATTCAGCATTTCACTGTAAGGTCTACCTCCACCTGTTGTATTCAGCATTTCACTGTAAGGTCTACCTACACCTGTTGTATTCAGCATTTCACTGTAAGGTCTACCTACACCTGTTGTATTCGGCATTTCACTGTAAGATCTACCTCCACCTGTTGTATTCAGCATTTCACTGTAAGGTCTACCTACACCTGTTGTATTCGGCGCTTCACTGTAAGTCTACCCACACCTGTTGTATTCAGCATTTCACTGTGAGGTCTACCTACACCGTTGTATTCAAGCATTTCACTGTATAGTCTTACCTACACCTGTTGTATTCGGCGCATGTTGACAAATACAATTTGATTTGATTCGCATAATACACCATCATTCCACAGAGACAAATCTCCTTATTGGGTAAACTTCAATTCAGTAAATACATTATATTCAAGTATAATTATATTCATAAATATATTCTTGTTTTATATAAAACCAAAGCAGCCTATTTATGTAAAATTACATAACTTAAATACCTTTTTTTTATACCCCCATGTTAACGTTAAATTCTATTGTGAGGTACATTATGAGCAGGCAAAGAACAGGACACCTTACACTATACACTAGAAACAATGCAGTTAAGATCCACACTAAGATAGGTGACAAGAAAGAAAGCACTGGTGCCTTATGTGTCTTATCTATCTGGGCAGAAATGGACTGGCCATAGGGTAGTTTCTGGCAAATACCAGATGGACAGTGGGCCTGTCTAAATGTGGTTTGGAGCAGAATGATCATTATTAATTAGAGGGGAATATTTCCTGGAACAGATCACTGGGGGAGATACTGATGTTTGGTTGTGTGTACTTTAGTGGGTTGTTGGTGGGTGTTTGATTGTGTGTGTGTTGGGGGGGGGGGTTGGTGTGTGTACTTTAGTGGGTTGTTGGGTGGGTGTTTGATTGTGTGTGTGTGGGGGGGGGGGGGGGGTTGGTTGTGTGTTGTGTGTGTGTGGGGGGGGGGGGGGGGGGTTGTGTGTGTGGTGGGGGGAGGGGGTTGGTTTGTGTGTGTGTGGGGGGGTTGGTTGTGTGTGTGTTTGGGGGGGGGGGGTTCGTGTTGTGGTGTGTGTGTGGGGGGGGGGTTGTGTGTGTGTGTGGGGGGGTTGGTTGTGTGTGTGTGTGTGTGGGGGGGGGGGGGGTTGGTTGTGCTGTGTGGTGGGGGGTGGTTGTGTGGGGTGGGGGGGGTTGGTTGTTGTGTGTGGGGGGTTTTTGTGTGTGTGTGTGGGGGGGGAGGTGGGGGGTTGGTTGTGTGTGTGTGGGGGGGTTGGTTGTGTGGTGTGTGTGGGGGGGGGGGGTTGGTGGGTGTTGTGTGTGGGTTGTGCGTGTGTGTGTGTGTGTGGGGGGGTTGGTTGTGTGTGTTGTGGGGGGGGGTTGGTTGTGTTGTGTGTGATGTGGGGGGGGGGGTTGTTTGTGTGTGTTGGCGGGGGTTGGTTGTGGCGGTGTGTGGGGGGGGTTGGTTGTGTGTGTGTGTGTGTGTGGGGTGTGTGTGTTGTTGTGTGTGTGGGGGGGGGGTTGGTTGTGTGTGTGTGGGGGTGGGTTGGTTGTGTGTTGGGGTGAGGAACAGTGGTTGTGGAGTACATTCACATCCCCCCCACCTGCAAGTACACACACACCAACTGAAACTAAAATCAAATCAAAAATTGGAAAATCTATTTAGTTAAACAAAAACAAAAAAATAAGAAACTAAAACTAATAACTTTTTTTATCATTGACTGCAAAACGGAAATAAAATAAAATAAAATTAAGTTGTAGCTTTTTAATAGGGTTCCAAATCGGCGGTTTCAAGCTTTTTTTTCTAATCGGGGTTTTCGAGTTTCTGAATCTGCGGGGTAAATGCTGCGCAGTAGATGGCAATGCTTTCCAAATAGACCTAGTATAGATAAATAGACCTATATAGACCTAAATAGACCTATATAGACCTAAATAGACCTAGTATAGACCTAAATAGACCTAGTATAGACCTTTAAATAACCTAGTATAGACCTACAATAGACCTAGGTATAGACCTAAATAGACCTATTAGACCTATAATAGGACCTATATAGACCCTATATAGACCTAGTATAGACCTAAATAGACCTAGTATAGACCCAAATAGACCTAGTATAACCTAAATAGACCTAGTATAGACCTATATAGACCTAGATAGGGACCCTAAATAGACCTAGTATTAGATCCAAATAGAACCTAGTATAGACCAAAATAGACCTAGTATAGACCTAAATAGACCTAGACTATAGACCTAGTATAGACATAAATAGACCATTTTTTTTAGTATAGACCTAAAATTAGACCTAGTATAGACCTAAATAACCTAGTATAGACCTAGATAGACCTAGAATATAGCCTAGCCATATAAATAGACCTATATAGACCTAAATAGACACTAGTATAACCTAAAAGACCTTTTAGTAAAATGGACCCTAATAGACAAATAACCTAGTATAGACCTAAATAGACCTAGTATAAGACCTATAATAGAACCTAGTATAGACCTTAATAAGACCTAGTATAACCCTAAATAGAACCTAGTATAGACCTAAATAGACCTGAGTATAGACCTAAATAGAAACCTAGTATAAGACCTAAATAGACCTAGTATAGACCTAGTATAGACCTAGTATAGACCTAGATATAGACCTAAATAGACCTAGTATAGACCTAAATAGACCTAGATATAGATCTAAATAGACCTAGTATAGACCTAAATAGACCTATATATATCCTTATTAGATAGACCATAATAGTATACCTAGTATAGACCTAAATAGACCTAGTATAGACCTAAATAGACCTAGTATAGATCTAAATAGACCTAGTATAGACCTAAATAGACCTAGCTGGTGCATCACTATCCCTAGCTGTCAGTAGCTAAGAGGGAAGAAATCAGAGGCGCGATCGCAGAGCATGAGCGTGAACCATAGGTGTGAACAATTGCGGAGCAAACCCAGCACCAACAGTGGTCGGTCGCAAAAGGCAAAGCCCTGTATGGGATTATTTTGAGGATATTGCTGGAAAGGACAAAAGCTAATGCATTGTAGTGTCAGGAGATGTGTGGAACAGAGAGGAAAGGAAAAACCCCAACCAACCTCAAAGTTCCTCTGAACAGCACCCAGACATAATTGCAGGATAAAGTTCCCCTGAACAGCACCCTCAAAGAATTGCAGGGTAAAGTTCCTCTGAACAGCACCCACAAATAATTGCAGGATAAAGTTCCCCTGAACAGCACCCTCAAAGAATTGCAGGATAAAGACAAGGTGAGACGGCTAATATTAATTACTGTGAATTTGGTCAGGATTTGACTCCTGGTATCATATGAACACATATAATTATTTGTACTTTTGAACTAATTGTAGTATTGTACTAATTCTATAGTAAGAACTGCAGTATTCAATAGTAAACTGTAGTATTTTATTTTAGGTGGGTGGGAACGACCTGCCAAGTCAAAAGTTCAGAAACCAATACCTGTTAAGGACATTATTCAAAGTTTCACTGGAAAGGAAAAAAAGCATGACAGGGGATATTTTGAAGTGTGTGTGTGTGTGTGTCTTGCTATAACTTCTTGTAGTGGACATAACATGTTCTTATCCGAGTAGTAGATAGACTTTCTGTTTTTGTCTGTAATTTATAACTTTCCCTAATGTCCTTTTGGACTTTGCTGTCCAAACACAACATTTTGGTAAAAAGTTCAAGAACGATGTTAGTATTGAGCCAACACATGGTGGAAAGAATATTTGTCTTTGATCCACAACACAGAACATCAGATACGCAAATACCGTGGCAAGGAACAGGAAGTAAATAGACAAGATGCTACATATGGTAAAGTCCTCATTTGTCCTTGAATTTTGCAGTAAACATGATCACTATTGTTAAACCAGCTAGAGGTCTTGTCTCTTGTCCTGAGTTTAGGCCGCAAAAGTCACACAATCTCTGGCATTTAAAATCCGAGCTAAAACCGCATACACACGCACGCACGCACGCACACACACACACACACACACACACACAGATGTGTATTACTATACTTGTGAGGACGTTTTGGGGACCAACAATTGATTCCCATTCAAAATCCTATTTACCCTAACCCTAACCGTAACTCCTAAACCTAACCACTAACCCCTGATCTTAACCCTAATTCTAACCCTAATTTTAACCCTAAGCCTAAAATAGCCTTTTTTTACAAGTGAGGACCAGCAAAATATCCTCACTTCTCTGAGTAGTTGTTGGTTTACTATACTTGTGAGGACTTCTGGTACTCACAAGTATCCTTCGGCTGTCCACCGCTGCGCCTCCTTTGGCGCCCTACCCTGAGTGCGCTTTGTTTCCGATTTATTTTTGGTCCTGTTGCTTTTGCACCATCCCTGCTTTCTCCGGTGTTTCGCCTTATTCGTCCGGGGGGGGGGGGCATCGGCTGCCGGCCCTTGCCAGGCGCGGGGTGGAGCTCTCGTCGCTTCTTCTGTTCCTTCCGTTCTCGTTTTTTCTCCCCGACCTTCATCTGCTCCCATTACGGCACGCTTTTCTTCGCGTTTCTGGCGACACTTACTCCCGCCTGCCCATTCAGACAGACACGTGCACCATTCATGCATACACGTCCCCCCCATGCCCCACGTCCCCATTTGTGGCTGCCCGGCATTATTCAAACCTATTGCATTCGCATCCAACTCCGATCGTCGTCTGAGATTGTTATTTTTGTGTTCCGGCTTCGTCTTTTCCAGTGGGTGCTGCATGCAATGCGACACAGAATTTAATGCCGCATCACTCGACTTTCACTATGATGCAAGCTTCATTTGAGAAGAATGAGGACAATGTTCCCACTTGCGAAAATGTTGGCTTTTGCAGGTGCTGCGTCCCATGTCCTTGAATATAAAATTTTGTTCTTCCGTGTCTCTTTTTCCATTTGATGAAGAGCAGAAACAAATCTGTGCTGATGCACTTTTATCTTCAAAAGTTGGTGATTTGAGTAAACTTGCACATTTTTGTTCAAATAATGGCTTCTTTCAATCTCACTATGAGTGATCGTAATCGACAATCGGATGACATCTCCAAAAGAGCTGGCAAAGACTATTTACAGTGTGTTATCAGGGGCTATGATGTTGGCCTAAGTAACTATTTCAGGTGTTTACGGGGTAAAAGAGCTGGCCGCAAGACTATTTCAGGGGTTTACGGGGCAAGGTGCTGGCAAGACTAATTTCATTGTGTTTAACGGGCAGGAGCTTGGTAAGACTATTTCCATGTGTTTTACGGGGCAAGGAGCTTGGCCTAAGAACTATTTCAGGGTTACTGGGGCAATGGTGCTGGGGCCCAAGAGCTATTTCAGGGGTTACGGGAGGTGCTGGCCAAGACTTTTCAGTGTTACGTGGGAAAGAGCTAGCCAAGACTCTTTCAGGTGTTGATGGGGCAAGGTGCTGGCAGACTATTTCAGGGGTTACGGGGAGGTGGTGGCAAGGATATTTCAGGGGTTACGGGGCAGGAGCTGGCCAAGACTATTTCAGCGTGTTACGGGGAAGAGCTTGGCCCAAGACTCCTTTCCGGTGTTTATGGGGCAAGGTGCTGGCCCAAGACTATTTCGGGTTACGGGGCAAGGAGCTGGCCTAAGACTATTTAGGTGTTATGGGGGCAAGGTTGCTGGCCGCAAGACTATTTCCAGGGGTTACGGGGCAAGGTGCTGGCCAAGACTTAAATTCAGGGGTTACGGGGCAAAGAGCTGGCAAGACTATTTCCTGTGTTACGGGCAGTGCTGGCCTAAGACTATTTAGTGTTATGGGCAAGGTGCTGGCCCAAGACTATTTCATGAGGGGGGGGGGGGGGGGGGGGGGGGGGGGGGGGGGGGGGGGGGGGGGGGGGGGGGGGGGGGGGGGGGGGGGGGGGGGGGGGGGGGGGGGGGGGGGGTGTTACGGGGCAAGTGCTGGCCAAGACTATTTTCAGGGGTTACGGGGCAAGAGCTGGCCCAAGACTATTTCAGGTGTTCGGGGCAAGGTGGCTGGCCCTAAGACTATTCAGGGGGTTACGGGTCAAAGAGTGGCCAAGACTATTCATTGTGTTACGGGGCAGGTGTGCCAAGATATTTCATAGTGTTACGGGCAAGAGCTGGCAAGACTATTTTCATGTGTTTACGGGCAAGGAGCTGGCCTAAGACTATTTATGTGTTACGGGGCAGGTGCTGGCCAAGACATTTCAGGGGTTACGGGGCAAAGAGTGGCCAAGAATATTTCAGGGGTTACGGGGCAAAGCGCTGGCCCAAGACATATTCATGTGTTACGGGGCAGGTCTGGCCCCAAGACTATTCATGTGTTACGGGGCAAGGTGCTGGCCCAAGATATTTCATGTGTTCGGGGCAAAGAGCTGGCCCAGACTATTTCAATGGTTTACGGGGCAAGGAGCTGGCCCAAGATCTTTTTTTAATAAATTCATCAAAACAATTTCTACAACCAGTTTTTTTCTTTGTCATTATGGGTAGTGTGGTAGATTGATGAGGGATTTTTTTTTAAAATAACGATTTAGAATGGTGTAACTAACAAAATGTCGGGAAAACTCAAGGGGTCTGAATACTTTAATGAAGGCACTATATATGGTATTTTTGTTTCTAAAGACTTAGTGTAATATATTTGTTAACTCACAATTAAAAGGTTATACTTTGTTAGTAGACAAATCAAGCTACTCTAATTAAGTTTAGTTTGAGGACCCAATAAAATCTTTGAGAATCTGTAGAGTTGTCATAAATTTGAGATGTGATATTATTCATTTAGTCCTGAAGCAGGGCTCAACATAACAAACAGAAAGGTTCTTCAGCGATTCTTCATGTCTTAATTTGATGTCAATGTGGCACACATGCCTTTTTGGTAGTTTCCAACTTAATATTTAAAAATTGGTCTCCTGTAAGGAAGGTTTGCAACAAACTTCTATAGTGAGAGATGTGGATAGAGGTCGAATGAAGAAGTAACCATAAAAAAATTCTGGACTTAGCTAAAATGAATAAAAGCTTCCCTGTACTGTAGGGGATTGTTGCCATGGTAATGCTAATGTATCTCAATGGCAAGATGTTAGATGGCGGGTGGATGGAGGGTGAGATGGCGGATGGGAATGGGCGGATGGGATGGAGGGTGAGATGGAGGGGTGGGGGATGCATTTCATATGCAGGACTAAGCTTGACAATGAAGCGATAATGGGAATCAATTTCCTGTGAATGTTCTGGGAGCAGAGCGCTCAGCAAGAAAAGCATAAAGGAAATGAAATGAGCCTATTGCTAACATTGTCCCGCCAGTTAGCGGAGGCTATTTTACTGTGGAACATGCAGTCTCTGAAATTTTAAATAAGGTTTAATTCCCTCAAAAATGGTCCTTCATTTGGCAAACGAGGCTCTTCCTTTATGACAACCACGAACACCCAAAATGTTTTCGCTATACTCCACATTCCAGATTTTTTTTGGGGGGGATAGTGTCGTGTTTCAATTTTCTAGGTCTGATGTTCAGGTCTAGTGGTCATTTGTCTTTGGGGAGCATGACTGAGTTCGTACCTTATCACTTCATTCCTTTATACACAGGGAAGAGGAGACTTTCTAGAGGGGGGAAGAAGATTAGTTTTTAAAAGTCATCCTAGGAGTTGTGTGTGTGTGTGTGTGGTGTGTGTGTGGTGTGTGTGTGTGTGTGTGTGTGTGTGTGTGTGTGTGGTGTGGTGTGTGGTGTGTGTGTGTGTGCTGTGTGTGTGTGTGTGTGTGGTGTGTGGTGTGTGTGTTGTGTGTGTGTGTTGTGTGTTGTGTGTGTTTGTACAGTTGTGTGTGTGTGGCACGTTTTTTTATTTTTACTTGTG
>NW_019942655.1:610864-638271 GCF_002910315.2 Salvelinus sp. IW2-2015 | reverse complement strand
GGAGATGACGAGTAGAACCACCATCGGACTTGCCCCAAAAGGAATCCTGAAGGCCTTCAATGCTAATGTCGATGCTATTGATGTAGCAGAAAAATGACAATAAGAAAAGAACAAGGCAAACCTCTGCCTGTTTATACCCTGTTCTATGTTGCCAGCGAACAAAGAAAGAGGAATTCCCTGAAACCATTTATTTCCATTTGTAGATTCCGTACTAAATCATTTTTAACTAAAAACTTGGAATTCAGAACAAAATCCATCCCCGAACAAGTATCCATTAAAAGTCTAAGAAGATAAACATTGTTTTTCAAAAGGTGTCACGTGGGAACATCAAACGTCAAACTAAAACGTCTGCCCGTCTCTCAATTGAAATGTCCAGAAGGCCGTACTCTCCTCTCTCTCCGAGCCACATTTGAAATTCCCTCAAACCGAAAAATAGCCACCTTCATTTTCCCCTCTTCCCAAAAGCTTTATCACTAGCGAAGATTCCAACCTGCACTCTATTAACTTTAAAAGCAGACCCACATACTGTTGACAGACTGTAAAAGGTGATATCTTACCAATTCGCATGCTCCTCGCCTCCACACCGTATTGTAAATCACCTCTGAAAAAAGCAGTGTCAATCACGTGCGATCTGGTTAAAGGGGGAAAGTTCGGGAGTTCCATGGGACTGTTAGTAGTTGGATCAAAATTTCCATGGCTTCCAATAACCCCTTGGTATATTGAACACGTGGTGAGAAGAGGGAGTCAGAGCGTTCACAAAGACAATAGTAAAGCATGTAAGACTAACTCCACTGCAGCGATGTCGCACCGGCTCTACGTGTCTAACTAATCTGTATGCCCACTCAAAACATGAATATTACTAACGATCACAACGTTACGCAAATCCCCTCTCCACACTGAAAACAATTGCCGTTAATCACTAGAAGTTGTTAATCCTTCAATTACCACCAAGCTTTCAGTAATGAGATCAATGAGCACGATCTTCTCTGGTTGGATCCACGTTTGTAAGGATATGCTCATTGCATGGATGACACTTGGCATTGTCACAAATCTGACATGCCACGTTGAAAGCCACAGTCGCAGGGCTGATGTCCCGGGCTGCCAAGAGTCATGGACAGGTAGGCTCTTGAAGGGATGCGGAGGTAGTGCCCATGTTGAGGGTGGAAAGTAGGGTGTGTAGCGGGCTGAAGGGGACTCCCCCTGTCCCCGGCTCTGCTGGGGACAAGCTACGGATCAGAAGAATGTCTGACGATGACCGGGCTCCCCCTAGTCCAGGACTGAGACGGAGGGAGAAGAGAGAGAGAAGAGAGAGAGAGGGGAAAGAGAGAGAGACGAGAAAGGAGAAAAGAGCCCAGAGAGAGTGTGTTATCATCTTAGTTCAGGTACACTGTGTTCATGGCGTATTTTTGTCTCTTTGACAGACGGAAACGCTTTTGATACGGTATCTTGTACCATAAATCTCAATGTCCTGTGATTTTCTTAAGTTACAAGGGAATTAAAAACATTTACAAATGAAAAAGTAAACAATGGGACCCTTGCTGTACTCTCACCTGACCTATAGTCCTTACATACTATAGCCAACACATTTTCCCATCTGTAACTACAGAGCCAGTGCACCGTTGCTGCAACGATGCAGCAGACACTCGTTCACACACACACACACACCACACCTGAGACATTTGTATGAAACTCTGCAGGCAGGCCAAGCGTCAGCCAGCCAGAGTCAATCTTGAAATAATGAATCAAGTGAATCTGATACGCTCTGTCCCTTGCTTCTGTGTATATAGACTGGAATGAGAATGAAGATTCACGGTCTAATACATGTGTCTGCTCCCCGATGGCACCTTATCCCTAAGTGAACTATACAGGCCTGTTCAAAAGCAGTGCACTACATAGTGAATAGGTAGCCATTTGGACGCAGTTCACTTCCCTCGTCCTATCAGGCTATGATGCTGGAAACGTTAACGACAGAGGTTCCTTAGAGATGGGTCATGGAGCAAACTGTGTTTGTGTGTATGTGTGTGGGTGTATGGAACGCAACCATCAAAATCAATCGATTACATCCCTATGGATTAACCTGATGTCCACACTAATTTAACCCTAAAGTTACCTCACACACACAAATTACACTAAACATACAGTAGGCAATAGATAAAATAGATAGACTAGATAGATACGATAGATACAGACAAAAGTTCCACCCTCAAACATAACAAAAACAGTTAGACCTGACCCCCATGGCACTGTAGCTGTTCACATTTCATCTGTCATTGTCTTAACGCCAGAAAGGATTGATACTCGAATATAGTCACACTGTGCTTGATATGGAAGTTCTAACCTGACCTGGAGAAGGAGGAAAGTGAGGAAACTCATGTTCAATGAAGCGGTGTCTCCTCTGCCTGGTATGCTGCTAGCTTCACAGAACATCCTCTGATAGGCTGAATGATCAAGGAAATACAGCAGCACACACCAAGGTACGTCTGTCTCCCTAAAGCCACTGTTGTCTGAAAACCTCTGGGGTGAGCCATGAGTCTGAAAGCTAGAGCTACCACTATTGCAGGAGACCACCAGACACATTATTCCTTCACACACTCAGAAACTATACAGTACGATCTCCATTCAAATTATAATATACCCAGACTGAAAGACTTAAAGAAGTTGAAAAACCAACCTCATATTACACTCAAACCTTAGCTTAAGAATTCTCGTAATTCCAAATGAGAAACGATGACAGTTAGATGTACTGAAGCTGGACTCATTTTCTATTATGTGCTCTTCTCAAGAGATGCTTTGAATACAGACCCAGTGACATTCAATCTCTCCAGTATTACCCAGTACTGTCTGTCTCCAGGGGCCGGTTGGTCCTGTGCTTGACACCAAGATCCTCCACTCCGTTCAGTAAATTGCCCCCAGACGACCAAGGCTTTCGTCTCAATGCCAACTTTCTGCATGGCACCAACTTCGCCATGGGCCTAGCTAACAGAATGACCAAAAAGCTCTCTTCTTGACGGCCTGAAGAAACAGATATCCATCACAGAAAAGGCCTTTAGATTACGGCAACTTTAAAACTTTCAACCTGATATTAGTGACTGAACACTCGCTTTCAAAATGACTCGTGTCTACCTATAGCTCAGTCCGCGCTCGTGGGCCTTTACGCCACAGAACCTTTTCATCCCCTGGGTCTACCTACCTGCTACCATGAAGAGAGTCTACTAGTCCAGAAAGCCAAACAAATAGCCAAAAGTAAATGGGACACCCCTTCAAATGAGTGATTCGGCTATTACAAGCCACCACCTGATGCTCGACAGGCTGATATAAAATCAAAGCAACACGGCATGCAATCTCCAATAGACAAACATTGCAAATAGGAATGGCCTCACTGATAGAGCTGAGGATCTTCAACTGTGGCACCGTAAGGATGCCACCTTCCAAAAAGTCATTTGTCAAACTTTCTGCCTGCTAGTGCTCGCCCGTCAACTGTAATGCCATGTTATTGTGAGGTTGGAAACTGAGCATCAACTGCTCTAGTTGCAAAGTGTGTTAGCCACACACATCTACCTCGACAGAACGGGACTTGCCGAGTGCGAAAGAGCGAAGCAACGATAACAACCGTCTGGCTCGTATTGTTAACCACTTCAACTAGCGAGTCCTAAAACTGCCTCTGAAGCCTTTTACAATGCCTGAGCCAGCCGCGCACAAGCCTAAAGCCACCATGCACAATGCCCAAGAGGTTGGCTGGATTGTGTTAAAAGCTCGACCCCATGGGACTCTGAAGCAGGAGACACGTTTCTCTGAGATGAATCCACGCTTTTCCAACCACTGGCTTCCGATGACGAATCTGGGTTTTGTGGATGCCAGGAGAACCTGCACCAAATGCATAGGCCAACTGTAAAGTTGTGGAAGAGAAAATAATGGTCGGGTTGTTTTTCATGTTCAGGGCCTAAGCGCCCTTATTCCAGTGATAGGAAAATCTTAACGACAGCATACAATACATTCTAGATGATACTGTCTTCCAACTTGTGGCAACAGTATGTAAAGGACCTTTCCTTCAGGCATAACAAATGCCCCTGTGCACCAAGCGAGTCCATACCAGAAATGGTTTGTCGAATCAAGTGTGGAGAACTGGTGGGCCGGCCTGCAACAGAGGCCCTGACCTCAAACTCCATCGAACACCTTGGACCGAATTGGGAGGGCTGACTGCAAGCCAGCCTAAGCCCCAACAATCAGCTACTTACCTCACTAATGCTCAGCAAGGAGGGACCAACTCCATATTAATGCCCATGATTTGTTAAACGAGCAGGTCCCACATACTTCTGTCATGTAGTCCATTAACATGCGACGCGAGAAAACCAACGTCGTATTCCATTGCAGCAGTACATTGTGATTGCCGTCACCGAGTGAAGCAAGGACCAATTGTTTGATTTATGGAGATAACTATCTGATTGTATAATTTAAAAAATGCCTCAAAGTATTTAACCCTCGCACCACTATTAACTGTTAACACGTCATCGCATGAACTACGAACCTTTCATGAATCACCCGAAGGTTTGCCGCTGTTACAGTAAAGCAATTTGCATAGGACCTGAGAGTTCGTTACTATCATAACGAAATAGCAATCACCAACATTTCAGGCATCAGTCCCTTCACAAAGATCATAGAACCTGAGTAATGTAACTAACTGACTTTTTAAATATTGAATCACAAAAATATTATCTCCTTAGCCAAGCAGTCATGCAAAAACGAGAAATGCTTAATTAAATAAAACCCCTCTCCATTAAGAAGAGTATTCTTTACTTAAAATTGAGAGATTAGAGAGAGCAGCACCCTAAATAATAATACAATATTTCAAATTTAAAGCCGCCATGAATTCTTTCATCATTACTATCGAGCCTGGGCTTCAGATGCGAACCGGAGCTCCAATATTACAATTCCAGGCTGTGACGTATCGGCCTGCGGCCCGGGTTGTGAGATCAAGAGGGCTGGAGTTCTTCAAGCTTCCCCCTGCTGAGCACAGGCACCTCCAGTCCCTACCTTGGCTGTTAGCTCGCAAAATGCAGACTAGACCGGCGATTCTACCTTTCACAGTCCCAAAAACAGAGAGCCTAAAAGCGAGCAGATGTATACGTTTTCTAATTAGTCCAACCTTAGTGTTTCTTTCTGAAACACTTTGGTAAATGAAAACATTGATTAATTTACACCTTCTCCTCGCAGACATACCCTAATTCTACTGTAACTGTAAGTGTTCAGTTGACGGTGGTTTTATATAAGCTGTCTGGATTAAGTGTGCTCAATATGAATATAATTTGTAATAATGAGGTGTGGATAACCTATATGTGGTGTATGCTTGTGTGTATGTGCATGCTATGGCTGGTGTGTGTGTGTGTGGTGTGTGTGTGTGGTGTGTGTGTGTGTGTGTGTGTGTGTGTGTGTGTGTGTGGTCGTGTGTGTGTGTGTGTGTGTGGTGTGTGTGTGTGTGTGTGTGTGTTGTCTGAGTATGTTGTTTGTTGTTTTTGTGTGGCCTGTACTTCTGTGTTCATTGTACCTGCGCTGTGCCGCTGCGGTGAGCACACTAGAGATTAAATGACTACAATGACGTGTCTCTGTAGGCTGCCTCGGCTGGAGCTGTGATTTAATAAAACACATCGTTCCACTTCAGTGCTGGATATGAACTGCTTAGATTATATGGCCTGGACTGCAACATGATATGGATGTTGGACTAAACTTAACAGCAATAACCTTTTCAGCAGTTCCAACATAGCAGAAAAGAAGGGAAATTACTTACAAAACAAACCAGTCATTTGGATTAAGAGGTTTGAAACAACGAAATTTAAACACATCACTATTTCCTGGACACAAACCTCCTTTGTTGACTCTGGTCAGACTTCAGTTATTGCTACAGGCATCAGATGCCCCGTTAGATGCAGAGGGAACGTTTAGTTTTTTTACACAAAAGTTAAGTGCACACATCATGAGAGTTAACTACGTGTATTCATTAGTCCAACAGTGGCCAAACAAGATGCTATTGGACAAATTCAGGTATTTATTTTGCTTCCGTTTAAAAAAACGTTTCAACATAAATCACCGTAATGAGTACACCCCTGATCATGCGAAACACAGTTCACTTTCATAGCCATCCACTTGTATTCCTTCTCACCTCTTATGCAACTCTGCTCTCTCACCTTCCCTTATTTTGTGAACTCAAGAACAAAACACATCAGCTGTATGTTATCAAGAAGTAAGAAACCTTTCCAAGCCAAACCATGTCATAACCCTACACACAGCTACAACCTTAGTCCCCATATTAAACTAAAGTAACGTTCGCTAAATAAACAAATAGCTAATAGAACAATGCTTAAGTAAACCCGCTACAAAAGCAGTAAATGTACAGTGTATAGTCACGTAAGCATTAGCATACACGCAGCCGGTGAAAATAAATTTTTCAATCAAAACCAAAAGCTTACCCTTGACTTCGATAGAGTCCATGTTATTGTTGGAATATCATAGCCAGCTAGGCTACCATTTAAGATTCCCTTCTATTGAAGCCGGGTTTGAGTAGCAAATTAACCAACTTCATTTTGCTAAGTAAGTTAAAAACTGAAAGTGAAAAAAAATGATGAAATCTCTCTTCCCTTGCTTCTCCTTCATTTTGAAAAAGTATTTGTTTTCAAAAATTGTTCAACATCTCTCTCTCTCTGAGTCAACTAGCCAACCACCATTATGCACTCGGTCTACTTAGCTGTAGCTTTATGCTTCAGTACTAGATTTCATCTCTATCCTTTGATTATGGACAACAGCAGTCATTCTGCAAGTAAGCTCTGATAGGCTTCCTCTGGAAATTGTCTGAATTACTGTGTCTATGGAAGGGTTTATTGAATCATTGTAAGAGGAGGACGAAGCTAGCGTCCTCGCTAAAAAACCATGTTGCTACCCTACAGAGTGCTGGGAGCTACTGTAGACCCTTCATTGCAAAACAAGTGTTTAATTCAATTATTTTACATGTGAATATATTTAGTATAGGTTTATTCCTAAAAAGTAACTTTTTAAAATGTTTTAAAAACATTTTATTTGATTAAAGTTCACTCTGAGGAGGATGTCCTCCTTTCCTCCTCTGAGGAGCCTCCACTGATGTACCTACTAGAAAAGCTGTGCCAAACCTGTAGCATCATTTTGCCGATTGTTAAAAAACGTTCTAACTAATTGTGTTTAAAACTATACAGCTCACAGGTACAACTGTGAAGCAGTACGACCATGAATGAACATTTATAAAAGAGTCTTGCTTCCGACTCATTAGCGATCCACAACAGGAAGAAAACTACACGATAGCTCTTTAAATATGTACCTCCGGCTGACAGAACAGACTTACCCAATCAAACCAAAACGAAGTCATCTCTGCCAGGAGTTGTTCCTGACAGCTCAAACAAGAAAAGATGGTAAAATGGGAATGAAAGCAGCGATCTATAGAGTCGTAGAAGACTGAAATTCACAGACCAAGCAAAGCCAAGACGACAGTAATTAGATATTAATGGAATGTTGCACCGAAAAGGCAGCCTTCTGTCAGTGACTTGATCTGTTCTGTATAGCAACCTGGGCTGTTTGTAGACTTAACGCATCCCTCTCCTCATAGATGAATAGAATTGCAGGACTGAGGCACGGGTTGTTTCCCCCCCCCCTAGTCTGGGATACTCAGGATGTAGGCAGGAAATATCTGTCGTGCCACAAAACTTTTCCACTTTGTTTTGAATATCATATTGATAACGTAAAAAAATGATTCTCCTTGGAATAATCGTGTTAAAAAAAATATCAAATATTCTCTCTGAATTGTAATTCGTTGAAATAGAAGACCTGAAGCTAATGCCGATGATAGCTTTGGTTGAGGGTACTGACTTCCAACAGAAGGATTATCTTCGAGAGTGAAAAACTAAACCGTGAGAAGAGAAGGTTAGTTAGGGAGAAAAGATATCTAGAAACACCATGAGATTTGTCATAGATGTCAAGAAGAGCCGGACAGCTTGTGTCGACGCCACACACTCCAATGCGGAGTGGGTTTATATCAATAGCTTCAGTCCAAGCTCCTTGCCATAGCTATCCGGCACAGCAGAGAGGAGATTCAGTAATCCCCAATCCGACACTGTGATCCTGCCGCTACGTGAGAACCCCACTGCTTTGAAGCCCAGACTTGCTCCTGCCCTGTCATTTGACAGTTGATTAAAAAAATCTTTCTCCCTCTAGTACAGTAGAAAAAACTAAAACAGAAGAAGAGACTCTTAAGTTCTCGTTCCTCTTTCCGCAACTCCTCCCCACTCCGGACCCGTCCTCACCCACTTTATGACATCTGTGACAAAAATAAACCGCCCTCTCATTATGTTATTATGCAAACAATGATAAAGGGACGTATGAATTCATGTTAGACAATCAAGCAGGTACCTCTGAACGCACCACCAGCGTATAAATTAAATGGCCGAACCTGGCGCGTCTCCTCGACAAATTGAACCACCACACTTAATTTGCTGTTGCAATGTTCCTGTGATAATTAGAGTGAATGATCACGAACGACGGGAAAGACAGCTAGATTCAAGTAATACTGAGTGAATTAGGTCCACAGAAAGAATGCAAAAATCACATTAATTCAAGAGGAGAGATAGGCCTGTGTTGAAGAGAGACAGGGTTTTAGTCAGACGATCCGACTATGCGTACTGAAATAAGAATAGCCGACTGAAGCTAAGGCACAGGCAACAGTGAATGATGCAGCCAATGCAAATCTATGACTGAATTGGAAGAAGGAAGAATGAAGAGACGCAGAAACGACTATTTCCAGAAAATATTTCGAGAGTGTGACGTTTAGTAACTATCGTTGTAGAGGAGAAGATAAATCTTACGATATAAAGAAAGGTCAAAAACTTCTGTTCAATTTCAGCTTGTTAAACAACTGGAGGGGAGTGATTACTACCAGAAGTCCAAGTTCATTTTTTGCATCGTACTAACCAAGGCGTATTATTCTATCCATTTACGACTCACTGATTGATGATGAACCTAAGATGATATTAATTTAACGATACAAAAATCCTACTATTACTGTATATCTTAGTAATTGGAACTACCTCTTACGTTAAGTTAATGATGCTTTTTCTCGGACCAAACAGATTAGACCACATAACACAGTAATGGAATGTAGAGGACTTGTAAGCTAAGGGAAAGGTTGTGTGTTGTGTGTTGTGTGTGTTGTGTTGTGTGTGTCATTTTATCTCTCTCTTGGTCGTCATTCACATTCTCTTTCTATGGACTTTCTGTTCATTTGATTGGAGAAAAAAAAAGAAGAGTTGTACGGCCGGGACGGCTCAGTTCTGCTCTGGCCTTCATCACACACACACACTCCTAGGATACTTTTTAAAAACTAATCTTCTTCCCCTCTTAGAAAGGTCTCCTCTTCCCTGTGTATAAAGGAATGAAGTGGATAAGGTACGAACTCAGTCATGCTCCAAGACAAATGACACTAGACCTGAACATCAGGACCTAGAAATTGAAACACGACACTATCCCCCCCCAAAAAAATCTGTGAATGTGGAGATATAGCGAAGAACATTTTGGGTGTCGTGGGTTTTGGTCATAAAGGATGAGCCTGCGTTTGCCAAATGAAGGAGCCATTTTGAGGGAATTAAACCTTATTTAAATTTCAGAGACTGCATGGAGTTCCACAGTAAAATAGCCTCCGCTAACTGGCGGACAATGTTGAGCAATAGCTCATTCATTTCCTTTATGCTTTCTTGGTGAGCTCTCTGCTCCAGAAATCACAGGAAATTGATTCCATTATCTGTTTCATTTTCAGCTTAGTGCCTGCATATGAAATGCATCCCACCCTCCATCTCACCCTCCATCCCATCCGCCATCCCATCCGCCATCTCACCCTCCATCCCACCCGCCATCTTAACATCTTTGCCATTGAAGTGACATTAGCATTACCATGGCAACAATCCCTACAGTACAGGGAAGGTTTATCATGTTTAGCTAGGTCCAGTATTTTTTTAGGTTTATTCTCATTCAGTACCTCTATCACACATCTCTCACTATAGAGTTTGTTGCAAACCTCCTTACAGGAGACAATTTGTTAAATATTAAGTGAAAACTACCCAAAATGCATTGTGTGCCACATTGACATCAAATTAAGACATGGTAAGGAATCTGCTGAAGAACCTTTCTGTTGTTATGTTGAGGCCCTTTGCTCAGGACCTGAAATGAATAATATCACATCTCAAATGTTATGACAACTCTACAGATTCTCAAAGATTTATTGGTGTCCTCAAACTAAACTTAATTTAGAGTAGCTTGATGTTGTCTACTAACAAAGTATTAACCTTTTTAATTGTGAGGTTAACATAATATATTTACACTGAAGTCTTTGAACAAAATACCATATATAGTGCCTTCATAAAGTATTCAGACCCCTTGAGTTTTCCCACATTTTGTTAGGTTACAGCCTTATTCTAAAACGTATTTAAAAAAAAATCCCTCATCAATCTACACACTACCCCATAATGACAAAGAAAAAACTGGTTTGTAGAAATGTTTGATAATTTATTAAAAAAAGAGTCTTGGGCCAGCTCCTTGCCCCGTAACACATGAAATAGTCTTGGGCCAGCTCTTTGCCCCGTAACACATGAAATAGTCTTGGGCCAGCACCTTGCCCCGTAACACATGAAATAGTCTTGGGCCAGCACCTTGCCCCGTAACACATGAAATAGTCTTGGGCCAGCTCTTTGCCCCGTAACACATGAAAATAGTCTTGCCAGCTCTTGCCCGTAACACATGAAATAGTCTTGGCCACTCTTGCCCCGTAACACATGAAATAGTCTTGGCCAGCTCTTTGCCCCGTAACCCCCTGAAATAGTCTTGGGCCAGCACCTTGCCCCGTAACACACTGAAATAGTCTTGGGCCAGCTCTTGCCCCGTAACCCCTGAAAATAGTCTTGGCCAGCACCTTGCCCCGTAACACCCCCCCCACATGAAATAGTCTTGGGCCAGCACCTTGCCCATAACACCTGAAATAGTCTTAGGCCAGCACCTTGCCCCGTAACACATGAAATAGTCTTGGCCAGCTCTTTGCCCGTAACCCCTGAATAAGTCTTGGGCCAGCACCTTGCCCCGTAACCCCTGAAATAGTCTTGGGCCAGCACCTTGCCCCATAACACCTGAAATAGTCTTAGGCCAGCTCCTTGCCCCGTAACCCTGAAATAGTCTTGGGCCAGCACCTTGCCCCATAACACCTGAAAGAGTCTTGGGCCAGCTCTTTCCCCGTAACACCTGAAATAGTCTTGGCCAGCTCCTTGCCCGTAACCCCTGAAATAGTCTTGGGCCAGCACCTGCCCCGTAACCCCTGAAATAGTCTTGGGCCAGCACCTTGCCCCATAACACCTGAAAGAGTCTTGGGCAGCTCTTTCCCCGTAACACCTGAAATAGTCTTGGCCAGCACCTTGCCCCGTAACCCCTGAAATAGTCTTGGGCCAGCACCTTGCCCAGTAACCCCTGAAATAGTCTTAGGCCAGCTCCTTGCCCCGTAACACATGAAATAGTCTTAGGCCAGCTCCTTGCCCCGTAACACATGAAATAGTCTTGGCCAGCACCTTGCCCCGTAACCCCTGAAATAGTCTTGGGCCAGCTCTTTTCCCCGTAACACCTGAAATAGTCTTAGGCCAGCTCTATGCCCTGTAACACCTGAAATAGTCTTTGGCCAGCTCTTTTGGGATGTCATCCATTGTCGATTACGATCACTCATATTTGAGGATTGAAAGAAGCCATTATTTGAACAAAATGTGCAAGTTACTCAAATCACCACTTGAAGTAAAATGTGCCATTCAGCACAGATGTTGTCTCTGCTCATCAAATGAAGAAAGAGACAGGGAAGAACAAAATGTTTTGATATTCAAGGACATTGACTCAGCACCTTGCAAATCCACATTTCTAAGGTGGGACATTTCCTCATTCTCTCAATTGATAGCTTCATTTCATAGTGAAAGCTAATTATTGGCGGGCATAATTTCTTTCTGCATTCATGTCATCACCCACTGAAATACGAAGCTGAACACAAAATAACTATCTCAGACTACGATCTTTAGGTTTATCTTTCAATATGTTGAATAATGCCTGGCTATCCACATGGTACGTGTGGCATTGTGTTTACGTGTATGCATGAATGTGTTTGCACGTTTTCTTCTGAATGTGCATTCGTGAGTTTAATCTCAGAAACTCTGAATTAAAATCTTGCGTAATTGGATCAGATTAAGTTCTGGGGGGAGAAAAATACTAGAACGAGGAACAGAAGAATCGAGATAGCTCCACCCCTCTCTCTTTGCAATTTCCGGGCAAGTCTATGCCCCCCCCCCCCCTTACGAAATTAGATGCGAACACCTGAGAAATCATGATTTGTCAAAATGATCAGTTACAAAATAAATCGGAAACAAAGCTCCTCATTTAGTCTTCAAATAGCGCAGTCGATTGACAGGCGCTATGATACCAGTTATGTTAGGTGCGTCTGTCCACAATAGATGAACATGTTTTAAACGGGGAACATTTTATTATGGATACGACTTGTAGAACTACCGTTTGGGCACCCATTTGTATCCATAAAGACATTTGAACTATATTTTCCGATTGCTAAAGACCTTCTTTATGCCTTGAGACAACTCTCATCATATCCCTTCTCTGCAGTTTTTCCTGTTCATAGCAAATGTGAAATGGAATTACAATTTCATAGGCGAACAAGCAAAACAAAGAGTTGCCTCAACCTCCCATGACATTATCTTGTGAAAACAGGGCCTGGACAGATTTAAGATTCACTGGGGCTGCAATCTGCATGCTAAGGCCCATCAATTTTTCATGGCTCTCACACTATGAGCACTCACAGCCAGAAGGGGGTAATGCAAAATTGATTTGTGTATTAAAACTGCTTAGCCAAGCAGGCGTCACTGGGAAATGTAATGATTACCCCCTTGGGATAGGAGGGCCATGTATGGCCAAAGCGATGGAGGAGAAAAGGTGGATTTTTCCTTTCTGCAAATACACCAAGACTTAGCCAGTAGTCAGACACCCCAGCCTGGTCTCATAGACTAAAGGTAACATAGTAAATGTAAATCTGATTCCCTTCAAATTAGTATGATATGTTACATTTGGTATGGTTACATAAGACAAAAGGTTACTTAATAAGGCAAAAACTTAAAGGACGTTGGTTGGTCAGGGAGGATGGGTGGGCATATAACAGAAACGTCTAACAACACAAAGGTTGCGTGTTTGAATGTTATCACGGACAACTTTAGCAATTTGTATAATTAGCAACTTTGCAACTACTTACTCCTTTTTAGCTAACCCTACCCCTAACCCTAACCTCAACCCTTTAACCTAACTTCTAACCCTGTCCTTATCCCTTACCTTATTCCCTAACCTTAACCCCTATCCTAGCTAATGTTAGCCATTTAGTTAATGTTAGCATTAGCCACCTAGCTAATGTTAGCCACAACAGATTTAAATTTGTAACATATCATATATTTTGCAAATTAGAAACGTATTGTACGAATTGAAATCCGTAACATATCATAAGAAATCGATGATGGACATCCACAAATGAATGCCATGCCATGCGAAACGTAACATATCATACTTATTGGAGTGTCCCGGATTTACTTTTACTATGTTACGTCTACCCCTGAGTCCAGGTTGCACACCCAGATTGTGAATGGCCAATAAATATACCCTATTGAATGACATGGTGTGACAACTTTGAGATACTGGAACTATTCAGGATACACAAATGACAGAAAATGCAGTTTAACATGGAAGTGCTCGGGTTTTTATCCAAAATAACACCCTATACCATATTACACTAGTACACTAGTCATTAGGATTAACCCTGAATCTCCAGCCCTGCACATGTACTGACCACTCCAGAACAAAAAAATCTGCTTGTCTTTACATTCATGTGAAACCTGTGTAACAAATTGAATGCTCTTCAGATGGCAAATCATAGTCTTACGACAGATAAACGCAACAATGGACGTGTGTAGAGTAGGAGTGACGCCACGTGACCTATGACAACGGTGGCAAACAGGATCCCCAAACAAACTAAAGGAAAATAAAAAGTCTGACACGTATCTTTATTAACCAACTGTGTATAATGCATTATGAATGATTTAACACTACTTTAGAGCATACATAGAGCATTATAAAGCATAACGGATCCTACTATAAGCATGCATATCAGTTTAAAATGTATTTTAAAATGTAATTTTATCCAGGAGTCATACCGAGACCAAGGTCTTTTATTTTATCAGGGATTTTTATCAGGGAGTCCTACTGAGACTAAGGACTAAGGTCTCTTTTACAGATGAGCCCTGAATTACAGAAATTACAGAAAATACACACATCAAAATATAAATACAAAATGCAAGCTGAAAGAACAACAAACACATTCATCAGTAACGAGGTCCTCAATTAGCTTTCTGAATGACCCTAAAGGCACCAGAACATCACATTTAAGAACATTTTGAAGATTCTTCCGCAAATAAGGTGTAAGAAAAATAAGGTGTAAATCATCTTTTAGTTAACTCAGTAGAGATCAAAGGAATCAAGGTCTGGTAACTCGTAAAGATGCTAGGTACAGTGGGACTTTTTGTAAACAAACTTTATAAATTAAAACATAGCAATGTATCAACCTACGTGACATCACAGAGGGCTAACCAACTTTCTGGTAGAAAATGCGGTGATGACATCAAAGAGGGCCAACCAACTTTCTGGTAGAGAATGCAGTGATGACATCACAGAGGACTAACCAACTTTCTGGTAGAGAATGCAGTGATGACATTCACAGAGGGCTAACCAACTTTCTGGTAGAGAATGCAGTGATGACATCACAGAGAGCAAACAACTTTCTGGTAGAGGATGTGCAGTGATGACATCACAGAGGGCTAACCAACTTTCTGGTAGAGAATGCAGTGATGACATCACAGAGGGCTAACCAACTTTCTGGTAGAGAATGCAGTGATGACATCACAGAGGCTAACCAACTTTCTGGTAGAGAATGCAGTGATGACATCACAGAGAGCCAAACAACTTTCTGGTAGAGGATGCAGTGATGACATCACAGAGGGCTAACCAACTTTCTGGTAGAGAATGCAGTGATGCCATCACAGAGTGCTAACCAACTTTCTGGTAGAGAATGCAGTGATGAACATCACAGAGGGCTAACCAACTTTCTGGTAGAGAATGCAGTGATGACATCACAGAGGGCTAACCAACTTTCTGGTAGAGAATGCAGTGATGTGTACTAAAACTGTCACCTGTAATTAAGCACAGTGYATAATGATAAACTATAATAAATCTAACGGCTTTAATGAAGTGGCAGCTACGTTCATATAGATGATGTCGCCATAGTCTAGGACCAATAGGGACGTCGACTGAATAATCTGCTTTCACTATTCAACGAGGGGCAGGACCTATTTCTATAGATGAAGCCCATGTTTATTCTCAGCTTCTTAGCGAACTCATCAATATGCTTTTTAAAAGACAGATTTTCATCTATTCAGATGCCCAGATATTTGTAAGCAAGGACACGATCAATATGGACACCATCCAAAGTACATATGCTTAAATCATCAGAGTTATTGTGTAACGCTCGTCCTCCTCCTCATCTGAAGAGGAGCAAGGATCGGACCAATATGCAGCGTAGTTTAAAGACATAATCACGTTTATTTAAACGAAGACGAAAAACACTTGAACAAACTACAAAATAACAAACGACGTGAACAGACCTGAACTTGAGAACAAAACACAAGAACGCACGAACAGGACGGAACGCACGAACGAACGAAACGAAACAGTCCCGTGTGGTACAAACACTGACACAGGAACAATCACCCACAAACAAACAGTGAGAACAGCCTACCTTAATATGGTTCTCAATCAGAGGAAACGTAAAACACCTGCCCCTAATTGAGAACCATATCAGGCTAATACATTGAACCCAACATAGAAACACATAACATAGAATGCCCACCCCAACTCACGCCCTGACCATACTAAACAAAGACAAAATAAAGGAAATAAGGTCAGGAACGTGACATATTGTTATGTGCTCTAGAGAACAATATACAGTAGACTTAGTTTCACCTGCATTCAATACTAATTTCAGGTCAATAAAGTGTTTCTGTTATACAATGAAGGCAGACTGTTCAGATAGAGCCTGGTCAACCAGGTGGGCAATAGCATACACAACAGTGTCGTCGGTATACACGTGCAGGTAAAGCATTCTTTTTTACAGACGAGTCCATATTGTAAACAGTAAAAAGAACAGGACGCACAATCGATCCATGCGGGACACCTTTCGTAATATCCAGGAAACCTGATTTAGCACCACCAGTAGACACACATTGAGTTTTATCTGTTAAGTAATTTTTTAAACCAGTTACATGCAACCTGGCCTAGGCCAAATGAGGAAATTCTCTGAATTAGCAATGAGTGATCGACAGTATCGAAAGCCTTTAACAGGTCATGGAAGAGGCCATTACAATGTTGCCTTTTATCCATACAGTTAACCACATCATTTATAACTAGGGTTGCAGCAGGGATAGTGCTGTGACCTGGCCTAAAACCCGACTGATGAACATGTATAATACATTTAAAAGGATGAGAAAGATCTTAGCTGAGAATGAATCAAGGATTCAAATATTTTAGCTAGGCAACAAAGTTTAGAAATAGGGCTATAATTATTTACGTCACAATGGTCCCCACCTTGGTGACGGGGGAGTACATGAGCCACCTTCCAAACCTTGGGGATAGTAGCAGATATAGTCGTCAGGTTAAAAACACGTGTTAATGATTCAACAATCAAAAATGATATAATTATTAATAAAAAGTCATGGTTACTTACAAGAGCCTATATGAATGCTTATTATGCATTTATAAGGCAGGCGACTCATACGAATTGTACACCACTAAATTTAACCAGGGTTTGGAACCGGTTCAGGGAACAGAACCGAAAACCGGAGAATAATAAACATTTTCAAGGAACAGAAAAGGAACCGGGAACAAAAGTGATCCATACTGTTCCGGAACAGAACTGTTATTTCAAAAGCATGGGAACCGGTTAATAAAAATGTTTTACATTCCAGGCATTTTTTTCTAACAAAGCACCTATGCCCTCACTCTATCACTCAGAAACTTATTCCAGTGTCTGTCTGCCAGCTGAAAATCTTTACCGGTGTGTTTTTAGGCAACTTGCCCCTCCCCCCTCTGATGCATAGGCTACTGTACTGAGGTTACCACAGTCTACTGTACTGAGGTTACCATAGGCTACTGTACTGAGGTTACCACAGGCTACTGTACTGACGTTACCATAGGCTACTGTACTGAGGTTACCACAGGCTACTGTACTGAGGTTACCACAGGCTACTGTACTGAGGTTACCACAGGCTACTGTACTGAGGTTACCACAGGCTACTGTACTGAGGTTACCATAGGCTACTGTACTGACGTTACCACAGGCTACTGTACTGACGTTACCACAGGCTACTGTACTGACGTTACCACAGGCTACTGTACTGACGTTACCACAGGCTACTGTAGTGATGTTACCACAGGCTACTGTAGTGATGTTACCATAGGCTACTGTACTGACGTTACCATAGGCTACTGTACTGACGTTACCATAGGCTACTGTACTGACGTTACCACAGGCTACTGTAGTGACGTTACCACAGGCTACTGTACTGATGTTACCACAGGCTACTGTACTGATGTTACCACAGGCTACTGTACTGACGTTACCATAGGCTACTGTACTGATGTTACCATAGGCTACTGTACTGACGTTACCATAGGCTACTGTACTGACGTTACCATAGGCTACTGTACTGACGTTACCCATATGGCTATTCTGGGTAGTGATGTTACCACAGGCTAACTGTAGTGATGTTACACAGGCTACTGTAGTGATGTTTACCACAGGCTACTGTACTGACATTACCACTGGAGGTACTGTACTGGACGTTACCATAGGTACCTGTACTGACGTTACCATAGGCTACTGTTGATGTTACACAGGCTACTGTAGTGATGTTACCACAGGCTACTGTAGTGGATGTTACCACAGGCTACTGTACTGACATTCCATAAGGCTACTGTACTTACGTTACCATAGGCTACTGTACTGAGGTTACCACAGGCTACTGTACTGACATTACATTTGTGATTCAGAGAGATTGATTAACTTTTTCAGTGCCAGTTAAGGATACTATAGCCCTAGTTATCACATTACATGTTGGATTTATTAACTACAAATAGATAAGACATGTTTTTACTCTTGCCGCTCTGCACACAAAAGCTTGTTAGCTCAAAGGACATTCAAAGTTCCTCCATAGAATACGCTCTTCCAAGGTGTAATTATGTGGCCTAATTTTTACAATTTAGCAGACACTCTTATCTAAAGCAATTAGTGTTAAGTGCCTTGCTCACAGGTACATCAACAGTTTTTGCACCTATTTGTCTCAGGGATTCAAACCAGCAACCTTTCGGTTAGTGGCCCAACACTCTTAACCACAAGGCTAATTCATAATGCATGTTAGAAACAACATGTCCAGCACTTCAAGCCTCCTCCTCAGCCCTCTCTCGCTCCCTCCCCACCTGGAAGAATTCAGCCCCGTCTTGCGCCATAGGCTACACTTGTCTGTCCTTCACGCATGTAAACAACTAACCTGCCTGCTCTGTCCTCACTGATTGGTGAAGTCGTTTAATGAGCCTAATGTAAAAAAAAAAAAAAAACGGTGGATTTTACAGGTTTAAAAAAAGAACCAGAAAGGAACGATGTAAACTGTATTTTTTTTGGGGTGGTTCGAACTGGTTCAGAACTTTATTTTGCTGGTTAGAACAGTGGAACCGAAATTTAAAAAAAAATGTCATCCTGTTCAGAACTAAATATTGGAAAATAATTTCTGTTCCAACCCCATGCTCATAACATCGGCACAGTTGCGTTCAAAGATTTTTTTTGTTAAATCATGAAATTAGGATAATAATATGAGTCAATACTACCTCACACGTGATTTGTCAAGAACAACCAATGCAGCTGTCATATCATGAATATGCATAGTTAGTGTATGATTTATGAAGCTAAACGTACCACACGTCCCAATACCCAGACTCCCTTGTTGTGGCCCCCCGGAGTGACACAAATGAATTCAAGCTGCCAGGGGTCACATTTCCGGAACATAAAAATTTGTCTTATCACCACATGCAACAACACGACCAGTGTTACTCCTGGGGTTACAAACACTCGTCCTTGTACAGCAACCTTGCGAGGTTGCACACCACACACACCACCCCACTCCACAACACCGACATATGCATATTTGTTCAGTTCAGGCACGTTGGTGGCGTCTGCCAAATGAGTTGCGTGGACACTGACGCCGCCTGCCATCTCCATCGAAGGGTGTCCTTGAGCGGTGCATTAGCGATGGACAGTGATTACCTGCGCTGTTAAAATGACCTCCCATTGGGCTGACAGCTCCAGACTATAAAATAGGAATTGGTTTTATGGTGACATGAGCAATAAGGTGTGAATAGAATCCGAAGGTACAGGGTTGGCACGGAAACCGGGCACCATCGATAGTGACTGAGTAGTTACACCCCTCAACTAAATCTTGGTTTCCACCCGAACCCCCCCCCCCCCCCCAAAAAAAAAGTGAAGTGTGGATCTTGGTAAATGTAACTGCCACTGGGTTTTTCTAGTATTTTCTGGTAACTGTCCCCAAAACCAAAGAAGAAAGAATGATTATTCAAATAACTCAGTGGGAGTTACATGAGCCAAGACACACTGCTTAGTTCACAGACACTAACCTAATTTGCTCACTGTGTTTGATGAGAGAGATTGAGGAGTGTGGCTTTAAAATATGTACTCAAGAAACATTCAAGTAGAAAGATCCTGGCAGAAATTGATGCACAGATGTCTACTGGCAGAAAAAAAACAGTTAGAAGACATTGCAAGTGGGAAACCCAGCACTCATACAAGTTGAGACTCAATGTTATTTGTTCGCTAGCTTTCTATGCGACACCAAATCTACACCATGTATTACTGAGCAATCTCAATTACCCCATACCACACCGAAAGCTCCACTTAATACCTCCACAGCCCCACTTAATACCTCCACAGCCCCACTTAATACCTCCACAGTCCCACTGAATACCTCCACAGCCTCACTTAATACCTCAACAGCCCCACTTAATACCTCCACAGCCCCACTGAATACCTCCACAGCCTCACTTAATACCTCAACAGCCCCACTTAATACCTCAACAGACCCACTTAATACCTCCACAGCCCCACTTAATACCTCCACAGCCCCACTTAATACCTCCACAGCCCCACTTAATACCTCCACAGCCCCACTTAATACTCCAAGCCCCATTAATACCTCACAGCCCCACTTATAACTCCACCAGGCTCCTAATACCTCCACAGCTCCACTTAATACCTCCCAACAGCTCACTTAATACCTCCACAGCCCCACTTAATACCTCCACAGCTCCACTTAATACCTCCACAGCCCCACTTAATACCTCACAGCTAACGCTCCACTTTAATACCTCCACAGCCCCACTTAATACCTCCACAGCCTCCACTTAATACCTCCACAGCCTCCACTTAATACCTGCCACAGCCTCACTGTAATACCTCCACAGCCCCACTTAATACCTCACAGCCCCCTTAATACCTCCACAGCCCCACTTAATACCTCCACAGCCCCCCTTAATACCTCCACACAGCCCACTTAATACCTCACGCTCCACTTACCCAACGCCACTTAATACTTCCGACAGCCCCACTTAATACCTCCACAGCCCCACTTAATACCTCCACAGCCCCACTTAATACCTCCACAGCCCCACTTAATACCTCCACAGCTCCACTTAATACCTCAACAGACCCACTTAATACATCAACAGCGCTTCAACTTTGCCACTCTAGGGTCATGTCTCTGTTCTATGGGTCCCATTGCAGCTCTCTCCAATAAAACCATGTTAATGAGTAATCACCAGAGACAAGACCCTTGAACAGGAAAATGAGCTCAAAATCCGAGTTGGGTGGGCAGCATACTGCCCAAATGGTGACTCATCATTCGGGTCAGCTTGACGAGGAGCGCTAAAAACAAATGGAATGTCATATTCGTTATTAGCTTGAATTACACAGAGCCTAATTGGTCACTGACTCGCTGACCCGCTGTCAACGGAAGTTCCCATTGAAGAGGCTTCTGTTGAGATTTGGGTGGTGGTGTTAGGATTGAACTGATTTCGCATAACAGGGATGACAAGTCTGATTAACTGAGTGGGAAAGAGAACGATGGATCATGATGATATATTTGACTCTTAAACAGATATGTTTAGACTAGAGTGGGAGTAAGACTAAGTAAGACCTACACCACTAAACTATATGGCCATGCAATTGATTACAAAGCCGTCAGTTATCAGGTTACGGAACGGTAATATAATGCTACTACAGCTGTTACGTGTAGTTACATAGGTTTAAGGGTTTACAATCTGGGAGCTGGAATTGCGTAGGACCCATAGCTTTCCATTGTAAGAGCATCGGATCTCAAAAAAATATAAATAATTCTGGTTGTTTTTTCTTTGGATTTTCTCCTACCATATCAATTGTGTTATAGTCTCATACATTATTTTAACATTTCTACAAACTTCAGAGTGTTTTCTATCCAATAGTACCAATTATATGCATATCCTGGCTTCTGCGCCTGAGTAACAGGCCGTTTACTTTGGGCACGTCAGTCAGGCAGAAATTCTGAAAAAAGGACCCTAGCCCTAACAAGGTAAAATGCTACAAACGATACAGTGCTGTTAGAAAGTACTGATACCCCTTGACTTATTACACATTTTGTTTTGTTGAAGCCTAAATTCAAAATGGATTAAATAGACACACAATACCTTATAAAGACAAAGTGAAAACATGTTATTGCAATTTTATTGAAAATGAAATACATTAAAAAAACAACGAATTTACATAAGCATTCACACCCCTGAGTCAATACATGATAGTCACCTTTGGCAGCAATTATAGCTGTGAAGCTTTATGGGTAAGTCTAAAGAGCTTTGTACACCTGGATAGTAAAATATTTGCACATTATTATTTAAGAAATTCTTCAAGCTCTGTCAAGTTGTTTTTTTTCAAGACGATTTAAGTCAAAACTGTATCTAGGCCAGGAACATTCAATGTTGTCTTGGTAAGCAACTCCAGTATATATTTGGTCTTGCGTTTTAGATTATTGTCCTGCTGAAAGGTGAATTTGTCTTCCGGTGTCTGTTGGAAAGCAGGTTTTCCTTTAGGATTTTTCCTGTGCTTAGCTCTATTCCGTTTATTTTTATCCTAAAAAACTCCCTAGTCCTTGCCGATGACAAGCATACCCATAACATGACGCAGCCACAAACATGTCCAAAACATAACGCTTTGTATTCAGGACATGAAGTTAATTTGTTTGTCACATTTTTTGGTAGTTTTGCTTTAGTGCCTTATTACAAATAGGATGCATGTTTTGGAATATTTGTATTCTGTACAGGCTTCCTTCTTTTCACTCTGTCAATTAGGTTAGTATTGTAGACTAACTACAATGTTGTTGATCCTTCCTCAGTTTTCTCCTATCACAGCCATTAAACTCTGTAACTGTTTTAAAGTCACCATTGGCCTCATGGTAAAATCCCTGAGCGGTTTCCTTCCTCTCTGGCAACTGAGTTAAGAAGGAAGTCTGTATATTTGTAGTGACTGGGTGTATTGATACACCATCCACAGTGTAATTAATAACTTCACCATAATCAAAGGGATATTCAATGTCTGCTTGCGAGGCACTAGAAAACCTTCCTGGTCTTTGTGGTTGAATCTGTGTTTGAAATTCACTGCTGGACTGAGGGACATTACAGATAATTGTATGTGTGGGGTACTGAGATGAGGTAGTCATTCAAAAATCATGTTAAACACTATTATTGCACACAGAGTCCATGCAACTTATTATGTGACTTGTTAAGCAAATGCTTACTCCTTAATTTATTTAGGCTTTCCATAACAAAGGAGTTGAACACTTATTGACTCAAGACAATTCAGCTTTTAATTTAATTCATTTCTAAGAATTTCTAAAAACCTAATTCAACTTTGACATGATGGGTTATTGTGTTTAGGCCAGTTGACACAAAATCTCAATTTAATCAATTTTAAGTTCAGGCTGTAACATAACAAAATGTGACAAAAAGTCAAGAGGGGTGAATACTTTCGGAAAGCACTGTATCCATCCAGTTGAACTCAAATGTGTTTGACTGAAGAAAGGTTGATATTCCACTGAAAAGAAGGACAACTAAACACTCATATCACAAAAGTTCACTCACTCCCTCTCAGTGGGTCTTGCTCAGTTTCTCTCCTTCTGTGCTATTTCTGTCAAAACACTGCAGCCTCCGGTTGCGAAACCGAGTGAAAATGGCAAAATGGCAGTAGCAGCACATTTTATCACCGGGGATTTGAGGAGAGAACACAGCGCCTGACCTTTACTGCTAAGAACTCAAACATGTTAGCCGTAATGTCTGGGCTTGGCAGTTGCCGCTCTGTCGTGATTATGTTAATGTTTGTGGATTGTTCAGACTGGAGAAAGCCCTAGGGAGCATTTACCAGCGTACCATCAGGTTCCTCTATATCAGAATCTTTCACCTGTCCTTTGTGTTGCCCAATAAGCAGGCCTTAAATGTAATTTACCAGCATACCATCAGGGTCCTCTATATCGGAATCCTTCACCTGTCCTTTGTGTTGTCCCAATAAGGCAGGCTTTAAATTTAATTTACCAGCATACCATCAGGTTTACCCCACCCGTGCCTTTGTGTTTGCCAATAAGCGGCTTAAGAACTGTAAATTAGCCGAGCATAACCGATGCAGGGTTAGCCCCCACCGTCCTTTGTGTTGCCCAATAAGCAGGCCTTAAATGTAATTTACCAGCATACCATCAGGTTACCCCACCCGTCCTTTGTGTTGCCCAATAAGCAGGCCTGTCATTTCCTCACACACTGAATAATCCTGAGTATTAGGGTTAGATTTGACTGGAAATACAACCTGGAAATACTATTACAGACCAGCTTTTTCCTGATTTGGTGAAGGTTTTCCTAATCAGTTTTTTTTTAATGATGTGATGATTATTCCTGTGACCTGTGACCTGTAGCGTAATGAGAGCAGCTATGTAATAGACAGGCAGGAACAACTAATTGGTGTTAAAGGTTCAATGCAGCCGTTTTTATCTTAATATCAAATCATTTCTGGGTAACAATTAAGAACCTTACTGTGATTGTTTTCAATGAAAATTGTCAAAAATTAACAAAAATGGCTTCTTAGTAAAGTGCAATTTCTTAAGCAAGAATTTAGCTAGGACTCTGTGGGAGTGGTCTGAGTGGGGAGGGGAAAACTGAAAACTAGCTCTTATTGGTAGGGAGGTTTGGAACTCTCTTTCTTATTGGTCTATTTCTATATTAGATTTTTTTGGTATTTTACCCCCCTTTTCCCCACAAATTTCGATCTTGTTTCATCGCTGCAACTACACCCAACGGGCTCTGGAGGCAAAGGTCGAGTCATACATCCTCCGAAACATGACTCGTCAAACCGCGCTTCTTAACACCTGCCCGCTTAACCCGGGAGCCAGTCGTACCAATGTGTCTGAGGAAACACAGTTCAACTGACGACCGAGGTCAGCCTGCAGGAGCCTGGCCCACCACAAGGAGTCGCTAGAGCGCTATGAGCCATGTAAAGGCCCCCCGGCCAAACCCTCCCCTAACCCGGACGGCGCTGGGCCAATTGTGCGCCACCCTATGGGACTCCCGATCACGTCCGGTTGTGATACAGCCCTGGTCTGTAGTGTAGCGATGCAGTGCCTTAGGCCGCTGCGCCACTCGGGAGGCCCGTCCTCTTATTGGGATATTAACTAATTTGCCGCCTGGTCACTCCATCCCACGAAAACAGCCTGACATTTCGGGCAATCTTTTCTAACAGCTCTTACACTAAAAGGGCATTATCATCATTTTCACAATTTCACAGTATTATTCCAACTTCATAGTGTGGAAATAAACAGTATATAAAACACAGGAAAATCACATTTTTGATGGGGAAATGATGACATACTGTATGCTGACACCACCTTCATATGACGACACACGAGTCATCTCTTTTAGGAGTTGTGATTGAAGTTATGCCATGTCATGCAGACCTGGGTTTAAATAGTATTTGTTTTCTATGAAACACCTAAGCTGTGCATGGTGCAACGGAAGCAATAGCGTACCAACCTTGTCCACCTGGCAACCCAGGGCAGGTCTAATCAAACACTCAAAGTGTTTGGAAGAAAATGATCAAAACAACTTGAACCCATGTCAAGATCCACTCATAACAAGGATGCAAAAAATAAACATACGTTTAAACTATTTGACGTAAGATGTGATTGTACATAATGCTGATTTATTATGGATCTATGGAAAAACACATCTACATAAAGAATGGCATGGGTAGGATCAAACAGGATCAAACAGTACATTACCATAGGTCCTTGCAACATGGTATTTCTGGTGTGCAGGGATCATATTCAAAACCATTGTGATTTATTTACTACAATTCCACATAGCTCTGGCCATAGAAAGATGATTTAGGAGAACGCTGATCTGATCTAACCTTTCCTGCCTCATGAAATATGCAACATCCTGGCCACCAATCCCCTCTGCAGTCTCAGGATGTCTGTCTTACACCCAGGCGGCATGCAAGAGGAAATTGCCTTGGACTCCTCCACTGTATCGTCGGAATCATCGTCATTACAAAAAAACAGAACGTCCGTAATCTCCTTGTTACTGGATTACGCAACGTCCCAACCGTCCCTGAACACCAAAGGTATTCAAACCGGCTACATTTCCCTCCCACTTAGGTTTTTTATTTATTTTAACATTTTTTAGGGGTGGATCAGCATTAATATCGCAGATAGATTGTTTCTTCCATCAATATAATTGTCTGCATCATTTCAAATCCCCAATATATTTTTGGGGTAAATATACACTACCATTCAAAAGTCTGGGGTCACTTAGAAATGTTCTGGTTTTTGAAAGAAAAGCTGATTTTTTTTGTCCATTTAAAATAACATCAAATTGATCAGAAATACAGTGTAGACATTGTTAATGTTGTAAATCACTATTGTAGCTGGAAACGGCAGATTTTTTATGGAATATCTACATAGGCGTACAGAGGCCCATTATCAGCAACCATCACTCCTGTGTTCCAATGGCACGTTGTGTTAGCTAATCCAAGTTGATCATTTTAAAAGGCTAGTTGATCATTAGAAAACCCTTTTGCAATTATGTTAGCACAGCTGAAACCTGTTGTTCCTGATTATAGAAGCAATAAAACTGGCATTCTTTAGACTAGTTGAGTATCTGGAGCATCAGCATTTGTGGGTTCAATTACAGGGTCAAAATGTCCAGAAACAAATAACTTTCTTCTGAAACTCGTCAGTCTATTCTTGTTCTGAGAAATGAAGGGTATTCCATGGGAGAAATTGCCAAGAAACTAAAGATCACACACAACGCTGTGTACTACTCCCTTCACAGAACAGTGCAAACTGGCTCTAACCAGAATAGAAAGAGGATGTAGGCCCCGGTGCACAACTGAGCAAGAGGATAAGTACATTAGAGAATCTAGTTTGAGAAACAGATGCCTCAGAAGTCCTCAACTGGCAGCTTCATTAAATAGTACCTGCAAAACACGTCTCAAAGTCAACAGTGAAGATGCGACTCTGGGATGCTGGCCTTCTAGGTCAAGTTCCTCTGTCCAGTGCCTGTGTTCTTTTGCCCATCTTAATCTTTCATTTTTATTGGCCAGTCTGAGATATGTATTTTTCTTTGCAACTCTGCCTTTAAGGCCAGCATCCCGGAGTCGGGATGCTGGGAGGTTCGGGAACCCACGGGCAAGTAAGATAACGATATAAAGCTTCCTGTCAGTCTCTGGCAAGAGTTACACATGGGCCAGCAGACAGGACAGAGAGAGGCCTGCTACTCAATACCAGAGCCAGCCAAACAGAGTTTTTTTTAAGAGACAGGCAAGACAGGGTCGGCTACATAGGTGTCTCTCCATCTGTCCTACTCTCATCTCCAAGATAGCAGGGGCAGCGGGAGAGAAACCTGACAGAATTATTGGATGTTTGAAAACACCATTGAGGCTTATCTCTGAGGTTCAAGCGAAAAAAAAAGAGTTGCAGGGGAGTAGAATACTGGTCGTCTTTTATTTGTTTAGTGTTATAACACTGTAGTGTAGTTTTATGATACATTCTCCAGGTTGTTATGTAGTGTAATAACACAGTATTCAGGGTGTT
>NW_019942655.1:602739-608886 GCF_002910315.2 Salvelinus sp. IW2-2015 | reverse complement strand
GGAGTGTGTAATACGAGTATTCAGCGGTGTTCTGTGCTGTTATTGATACACGTATTCAGGGCCTGTTATGTAGTGTTATAATACAGTATTCAGGGTGTTGCTGTAGTGTAAGAACCACAGTATTCAGGGGTGTGTCTGTAGTGTTATGAATACAGCTATTCAGGGTGGTCTGTAGTGTTATGATACAGTATTCAGGGTATTATGTAGTGTTATAATACCAGTATTCAGTTGGGTCTGTAGTTGTGATGAACAGTATTCAGGTTGTTCTCTATGCTTATGATACCAGTATTCCAGGGTTTCTGCTTAGTGTTTGTAATCACAGTATTCAGCGTGTTCTGTAGTTGTTATGCATACAAGTATTCAGGTTGCTTCTGCTTAGTTTATGATACCAGTATTCAGGCGTGTTATGTAGTGTATGATACAGTATTCAGGGGTGTTCTGTAGTGTTGTAATACAGCTATCTCAGGGTGTTCTGGTAGTGTTACTGATACAGTAGTTCAGGGTGTTATGTAGTGGTTTATGAACAGTATTCAGCGTTGTTCTGTGGGTCTTATCGATTACAGTATTCAGGGTGTTCTTGGTAGTGTAATAACACAGTATCAGGGGTGTTATGTAGTGTGTAATACAGTATTCAGGTGTTCTTGTAGTGTTGTTAATACAGCATTCTGGGTGTTAATGTAGTGTTATGATACAGTATTCAGGTGTTATGTAGTGTTTGATGATACAGTATTCAGGGTGTTCTGTAGTTTTATAATACAGTATTCAGGTGTTCTGTAGTGTTGCTAATACCAGTATTCAGGGTGTATGTAGTGTTATGAGTACAGTAATTTCAGGTTGTGCTGGAGTGTTATGATACATAATTCAGGGTGTTATGCTAGGTGATGATACAGAAATATTCAGGGTTGTTCTGTAGTGTTGTAATACAGTATTTCAGGTTGTTCCTGTAGTGTTATGATACAGTATTCAGGGTGTATGTAGTGTTATGAACCCAGGTTATTTCAGTTGCTTCTGTAGGGTGTGTATGAGTACAGTATTCAGGGGCTGTCTTGCTAGTGTAATAACACAGTATTCAGGCGTCGTTCTGCTAGTGTTATAACTACAGTATTCAGGCGTGTTCTTTAGTGTAATGTAATACAGTATTCAGGGTTTCTGGTAGTGTAATAAAGCACAGTATTTCCAGGGTGTATGTAGTGTTGTAATGACAGGATTCAGGGTGTTCTGTAGTTTGTAATACAGTATTCAGGGTGTTAAGTTAGTATTATGATACAGATTCAGGTGTTCTGTAGTGTTATGATACACGTATTCAGCGGTGTTCTGTAGTGTTATAATACAGCGTATTTCAGGCGTGCTTTATGTAGTGTTGATGATACCAGTATTGCAGGGTTGTTCTTAGTGTTGTAATACAGTATTCAGGCCTGCTGATGTAGTGTTATGATACAGTATTCAGGGTGTTCTGTAGTGTTATGATACAGTATTCAGGGTGTTATGTAGTGTTACGATACAGTATTCAGGGTGTTCTGTAGTGTTATGATACAGTATTCAGGTTGTTCTGTAGTGTTATGATACAGTATTCAGGGTATTATGATACAGTATTCAGGTTGTTCTGTAGTGTTATGATACCGTCTCAATCTGGTACTGTGCATGTTCCACTGTCTCTGTGTAAAGGATACTGTACATTCTATTATATTGAATAGCTTTGTTTACGTTTACAATGATGTAAAAACACACCCTCTCGCATAATTTCTATTATTTCAATCTCAAGCCTTTCCCTATTAAAAGCCCCTCTGTTTTCCCCCCTCCACTTCTACTGGGTAAAGAGAGGGACAACGTGATTTCCCCACTCCACCTCCGCTGGGTAGTGAGAGGGACGACTCCTGCAGGCAAATGGCAAATGCAGGCCACCCGCCAGGCGAAATTACAGGTAGCATGCGCGTGCTGGTGCCCTGGCCAGAGGCTTGTCAGCAGGGGCATGGGGCCACTGCAGCCCCCTCTCTGGACGTCTAGGAGATAAACGCCACAGACGCCACTCACCCCTGAGGGCTCACAGCAGGCGGTGGATAGGGAGACCAGCCTCTGCTCTGCATGGGAGAGCTGAGAACTACAACTCCCAGCACTACAGAGGGAAAAACTATAACTTCCTATGGCGTAAACTGAAAATGAACTAAATGTCCTTACACCACTCCAGTACAAGGACACCACATGATAACACAGTGATATTTTTCAGCAATGTATAAATATTCTTATTAACTAACTGGTCTATGGACAATGGGATGCATGCTTACGGACATTATGATGCACTGACAGACGCTCATTACAACACGAATATGAAAGTGTAGCTTATTGCTTTTTGCAAGAGAGTTTCTTTAGAGAAATATCAGACTAGTTGTGGAATCCACTTAAAGGGGCAATCTGAGATTCAAACAACAACTAAGCGTTTTTTTTTTCGTAAACGGCTGAGAGATTGCGGCTGGAGAAATGTAATCACTCTCAAATTCATAGACGGAGCCAGTGATGCAGGGACTGATTATTCCTCATATCAAATGGATAGTTTCATAGTTTTACATTTATACAAGCCTCTATTTTGGGGTGTCATAGAGCAAACTATACTCATGAGGCATTTATACTGTAAGATTTATTATTTAAGAATCAATGGCTCTATATGATTCATAAAACAGAAAGAAAATATGTATCAATCCCAGATATCCCGTTCAACTGTCTGGAAATCCGTTTGCGCTCCTCTCCATCATATTTCTGTCACGACTTCCGCCGGAGTCGGTCCCTCTCCTTGTTCGAGCGGCGTTCGGCGGTCTGGAAATCCATTTGCGCTCCTCTCCATCATATTTCTGTCACGACTTCCGCCGGAGTCGGTCCCTCTCCTTGTTCGAGCGGCGTTCGGCGGTCGACGTCACCGGCTTTCTAGCCATCGCCGATCCACTTTTCATTTTCCATTTGTTTTGTTCTGGTTGTGTGTCTCGTAACATCCTGGTTTCAATCATTTTCGTCCATTACGGATTGTGCATCCGCTCGCCAACTTCGCGGTGTCACTTTAGATCGCGGATTTGTGCTATTTCGCGATTTTGCGATAATGTCATTTGTTTTTGTATTTTCATTTTTGGTGGGGCATTGTGCTGCTTCTGCATTCTGATTTCTGCTGAATAACGGCTAGCTCCCGCCTTCTGTTTATCAAACATGCTACGAATTGTGCTATCATTTTTCGTCTCGTGCAGTTATGTGTACGTACATAAAACAGCTTGCAAATTTACATTAAGTTGGCCAAATTATCTTGTAATTTCGAACACTCCCTAAACCCATAATGTCGACGAAACGGCCTACACGTGAGTCACTGTATTTGTATACATGTAATAGTTGCTAATTGTAAAAAAAAAAGTTTTCTATTTCGCGATTTCACTTATCGCGGGTCATTTTCGAACGTAACCCCGCGATAACGAGGGATAACTGTACATGTTCATTATTTAACCCTCTGGTTTCCCCCATGTTTGTGTGCGTGTTTGTTTTATTGTTCAGTCTGGATTACCTGCACGGCTGGTATTTTTTGTTGCCTTTTGGTTGTTTATTACGCCCGTTATAGGTCGTCGGTACACGGTATTTTTCCCGTACATAGAATTGTGTTTATACTGTGTTTAATCTATTATTTACAATACTCTTGTCCTCACTGCAGTCTCAGCTCTCTTCTGCGCCTGATCTCCTTCACCAGTTCACCCACAGCCTTGACAATTTCAGGTTATATTATTGGTCATTCTTTATCTTACATTCTGCCATACACTGTGCTCCTTGTCAAACACTCTCACATTTATAGATGCCAAATGATGTGCTATAAATACAATTGATCTGAACTGGTAAGATTTTTGGGGGAGCCATTTTTTTGCCATTATTTTCAGATCTGGTTGATGTTTTCTTTGATGATATATTCATTAATACCCACAGTGGGCATCATCTACAGTTGAGAGTCGACGACCAGTTCTACAATACACCTTAGCCAAATACATTTAAACTCAGTTTTTCACAATTCCTGACATTTAATCCTAGTAAAAATTCCCTGTCTTAGGTCAGTTAGGATCACCACTTTATTTTAAGAATGTGAAATGTCAGAATAATAGTAGAGAGAATGATTAATTTCAGCTTATTTATTTCATCACATTCCCAGTGGGTCAGAAGGTTACATACACTCAATTAGTATTTGGTAGCATTGCCTTTAAATTGTTTAACCTGGGTCAAACGTTTCGGGTAGCCTTCCACAAGCTTCCCACAATAAGTTGGGTGAATTTTAGCCCATTCCTCCTGACAGAGCTGGTATTACTGAATCAGGTTTGTAGGCCTCCTCCTCACACGTTTTTTTCAGTTCTGCACACAAATGTTCTATAGGATTGAGGTCAGGGCTTTGTGATGGCCACTTCAATACCTTGACTTTGTTGTCCCTAAGCCATTTTTCCACAACTTTGGAAGTATGCTTGGGGCCATTGTCCACTTGAAAGACCCATTTGCGACCAAGCTTTAACTTCCTGACTGATGTCTTGAGATGTTGCTTCAATATAATCACATAATCCACATAATTTTTCTGCCTCATGATGCCATCTATTTTGTGAAGTGCACCAGTCCCTCCTGCAGAAAAAGACCCCCATAACATGATGCTGCCACCTCCATGCTTCACGGTTGGGGTGGTGTGCTTGCAAGCCTCCCCCTTTTTCCAAACATAACGATGGTCATTATGGCCAAACAGTTATATTTTTGTATCATCAGACCAGAGGATATTTCTCTAAAAAGTACAATCTTTGTTCCCATGTGCAGTTACAAACCGTAGTCTGGCTTTTTTTTATGGCTGTTTTGGAGCAGTGGCTTCTYCCTAGCTGAGCTGCCTTTCAGGTTATGTCGATATAGGACTCGTTTTACTGTGGATATAGATACTTTTGTACCTGTTTCCTCCAGCATCTTCACAAGGTCCTTTGCTGTTGTTCTGGGATTGATTTGCACTTTTTACACCAAAATACGTTAATCTCTAGGAGACAGAACGCGTCTCCTTCCTGAGCGGTATGACGGCTGCGTGGTCCAATGGTGTTTATACTTGTATACTATTGTTTGTACAGATGAACGTGGTACCTTCAAGCGTTAGATCTACAATTTATTTTCTGAGGTCTTCGCTGATTTCTTTTGGTTTTCCCATGATGTCAAGCAAAGAGGCACCGAGTTTGAAGGTAGGCCTTGAAATACATCCACAGGTACACCTCCAATTGTGTCACGCCCTGGCCTTAGTTATTCTTTGTTTTCTTTATTATTTTAGTTAGGTCAGGGTGTGACATGGGGGAAGTTTGTGTGTTTTTGTCTATGTCTTGACGTTAGTTGCTTGTGTCTGTACTTTCGTTTTGTAGCTTCACGGTCGTTTGTTGTTTTGTCTAGTTTGTATTAGTGTTCGTGTTCGTTTCATCTTCAAATAAAAAGAAGATGTATTTATATCACGCTGCGCCTTGGTCCTCTCTTTCTCCCGAAGACGATCGTGACAGAAATACCCACCATAATCGGACCAAGCAGCGTGATGACGGGCAACAACAGCAGTGGCCGAGGACACAGGACTCCTGGACTTGGGAGGAGGTATTAGACAGCGGAGGACCCTGGGCACAACCAGGGGAATATCGCCGCCCCAAGGCAGAGCTGGAGGCAGCGAAAGCAGAGAGGCGCCGGTATGAGGAGCTAGCACGGCAGAGCGGCTGGAAACCCGAGAGGCAGCCCCAAATATTTCTTGGGGGAGGGCACACGGGGACTGTAGCTGGGGCAAGTAGGAGACTTGAGCCAGCTCCCCGTGCTTACCGTGAGGAACCGAGGATGGAACCGGAGCCAGTCGGGGTGGAGTTGGAGGTGAGCAGGGCGAGTGAAGTCGAGACTGTGAAGGAGCTAATGGGGAAATTGGAGGAGAGAGTTATGAGGGAGGTGCTGTGTTGGTGCTTGAGGCACGACATCCGCCCGACGGAGCGAGTCGGGGACTTGATGTCACCTGAGTTAGCTCTCCATACTCGTCCTGAGGTGCGTGCTAGCCGTCTGGTGAAGACTGTGCCAGTACCACGCACCAGGCCTCCTGTGCACATCCCTAGCCCTGCACGTCCTGCGCCAGCTCAACGCACCAGCTCTCCTGTGGCA
>NW_019942655.1:593785-598586 GCF_002910315.2 Salvelinus sp. IW2-2015 | reverse complement strand
TGCCAACCACACGCAACCAAGGCTTCCAGTGCGTCTCCAGAGCCCTGTTCCTCCTCCACGCACTCGCCTTGAGGTGCGTGTCCTTAGCCCGCGGTACCACCAGTTCCGGTACCCTACGCACCAGGCCTACTGTGCGCCTCAGCCGGCCAGAGTCTCCCGTCTGCCCAGCGCCGCCTGCGCTGCCCGTCTTACCCTGCCGCCGTCTGAGTCTGCCCGTCTGCCAGCGCGTCTGCGCTGCCTGCCTGCCCAGAGCCATCTGAGCTGCCTGCCTGCCCAGAGCCATCTGAGCTGCCTGCCTGCCCCAGAGCCATCTGAGCTGCCTGCCCTGCCCAGACCATCTGAGCTGCCTGCCTGCCCAGAACCATCTGAGCTGCCTGCCTGCCCAGAGCCATCTGAGCTGCTGCCTCCAGCGCATCTGAGCTGCCTGCCTGCCCAGCGCCATCTGAGCTGCCTGCCTGCCCAGCGCCGTCTGAGCCGCCCGCCTGCCCCGAGCCGTCAGATCCGCCCGCCTGCCCCGAGCCGTCAGAGCCGCCCGCCTGCCCCGAGCCGTCAGAGCCGCCCGCCTGTAACCATGAAAGGTTTGAAAGGTGTAGCATGCACACATCAACACCATCATCCCAGACACCCTGGACCCACTCAAATTCGCATAACACCACAACAGATCCACAGATGATGCAATCTCTATTGCACTCCTCACTGCCTCTACCACCTGGACAAGAGTAGTACCCTATGCGAGAATGCCATTTATTGACTACAGCGCAGCGTTCAACACCATCCCCTCCAAGTTCATCACCAACTTGGACCCTGGGACTGAACCCTCCCTCTGCAACTGGATCCTGGACTTCTGACAGGCGCCCTCAGGTGGTGAGGGTAGATAACAACACATCTGGCACGCTGACCCTCAACACAGGGCCCTCAGAGGTGTGTGCTGTCCCTCCTGTACTCCCTTTTCACCCGTGACCGGTGGCCACACACGACTCCAAGAACATCATCAGGTTTACTGACGATACAACAGTGGTAGCCTGATCACAGACGATGATGAGACAATCTACAGGGAGGAAGTCAGAGACCTGGCAGTGTGATGCCAGGACAACAACCTCTCCCTCAACATTGGCAAGGCAAAGGACCTGATCGTGGACTACAGGAAGTATTGTACAGTACAGCAGAGTCTGGTTGAACCGGTCAGGATCCATAGCCGCATGGCAGAACAGCAGAAACTGGATCAGCAGGGTGACCAGGTGGACTGGGGACAGGGACAGCCAGGAGACGCCAGGCCAGGTAGTCCTGAAGCGAAGTCTCAGGTCCTCTGGGAGGAGAGAGAGATGGGAGAATTAGAGGGAGCATACTTAAGATCACACAGGACACCAGATAAGACAAGAGAATACACCAGATAAGACGGAGAATTACACCAGATAAGACAGGAGAATTAGACCAGATAAGACAGGAGAATTAGACCAGATAAGACAGGAGAAATACACCAGATAAGACAACAGAATTACACCAGATAAGACAGGAGAATTACACCAGAGAAGACAGGTGAATTACACGAGATAAGACAGGAGAATTTCACCAGATAAGACAGGAAAATTACGCCCGCCTGCCCGAGCCGCTCAGATCCGCCCGCCTGCCCGAGCCGTCAGAGCCGCCCGCCTGCCCCCGAGCCTCAGAGCCGCCCGCGGTCAGGAGCCGCCAGAGCCGCCCGCCGGTCAGGAGCCGCCAGAGCCGCCCCGTCGGTCAGGAGCCGCCAGAGCCGCCCGCCAACGGTCAGGAGCCGCCAGAGCCGCCCGCCGGTCAGGAGCCGCCAGAGCCACCCTCCGGTCAGGAGCCGCCCTCCGGTCCGGAGCCGCCCTCCGGTCCGGAGCCGCCCCCCGGTCCGGAGCTGCCCCCCGGTGCGGAGCTGCCCCTCCGTCCAGTGGCGCCCTCTAGGATGGTCTTCAGTCCGGGACTCGCTGCAATGGTCGCCATTCCAGAGGCGCCACCAAAGCGGGTATTGACTATGGTGGAGTGGGGTCCACCCAGACCCTCCCCTTCTGTGTCAGGTTTTGCGGCCGGAGTCCGCACCTTTGGGGGGGGGAGGTACTGTCACGCCCTGGCCTTAGTTATTCTTTGTTTTCTTAATTATTTTAGTTAGGTCAGGGTGTGACATGGGGGAAGTTTGTGTGTTTTTGTCTATGTCTTGACGTTAGTTGCTTGTGTCTGCACTTTCGTTTTGTAGCTTCACGGTCGTTTGTTGTTTTGTCTAGTTTGTATTAGTGTTCGTGTTCGTTTCATCTTCAAATAAAAATAAGCTGTATTTATATCACGCTGCGCCTTGGTCCTCTCTTTCACCCGAAGACGATCGTGACAAATTGACTCAATTTATGTCAATTAGCCTATCAGAAGCTTCTAAAGCCATGACATCATTTTCTGGAATGTTCCAAGCTGTTTAAAGGCACAATCAACTTAGTGTATGTAAACTTCTGACCCACTGGAATTGTGATACAGTGAAATAATCAGTGTGTAAACAATTGTTGGAAAAATGATGTCCTAACCGACTTGCCAAAACTATCGTTTTTTAACAAGAATTTTGTGGAGTTGTTTAAAAACGAGTTTTAATGGCTCCAACCTAAGTATATGTAAACTTCCGACTTCAACTGTATATGATGCAATCGATTTCCAGTATTGCTACGGTTTTAAGAGCTGTATTTTGATTTTGTTGCACACGTGAGAGTAAGATTTGGTTTTGCAATACTAAGAAATTCTCAGATAAATAATATATAAGCTGTCCTAGTAAGTAACAGCAATAGAATACACGATTAACTGCATTTTGCAGAATCACCATTACTTTCCAGCTTTTTTAGACAATCTGAATTTCTCATGCATTTTAACATTCAATAAAGTAAGTGTGCATGGATATAATTAAGTAAAAAAATGTGAGAGAGTTTTGAAACATTTTAAAACTCCAATCAATCAGTATCTGCAGATGTATAGTAGACCTCACCGTAAAATGTTGTTTGCGATGAGACATACGAGAGATAAATTATCTGTAAGAAATCAAGATAATGATTTTTAATTCACACAATAATCAGATACGAATTATCTTGCAGACAGATTAGAGGCTGGTCTTCTTGGGACCATCAGATGACTTTCTGATCAAGACATAATTCCTTCATAACTCCGATGAAGAACTTACAGAATGACATATTCAAGTTTAGTCTGCCTTATGAATACTAAAGATTTCATTCCAACTTTATATTTTTGTTTTCTTCAAAACAACTGATTGTATCACAAAGTGGTGTCTACACTCCTGGTGGATAAAGTAACGACATGATGACTTTGAAAACCGAGCGCAGACTATGATACATGTTGTGTTATTTCCGGTGACTAATGGCTCTGTCGACAAGAACATCTCTCTAAAGACAAACACAAATAGCAATCATGGAAATTGCGGTTTAGTGCACAAAACAGTAGAGCTGCTACCGACGATTCCTTGCAGCATTTTGTCCTCTGATATAAAAAGGTTAATCCAACATTAATATCTGTACACATCATTTCATTCATTTAAATGCAGCTCTATCACCCAAACTGCTCCTTTAAAAAAAAAGGATTTGTCAGAAGAGCCTAATGATTGGTGGGTGGGCCTAGAGACTATGATACATGTGGCTTCAGTCCAAATGTTTAACCTCTATGATATGGTAACGTGAGTTTAGAAGCTCATGAGAGCTGCTCTAACCTTGCAGCTTTACTGGGTGGTTGCTTGGAGCAATCTACCCATGGTGACACAAAGGGAAGAAATCCCAACATCCCAACATGTTTCAGACAGACCACTATTGTCCCTGTTCTTAAGAACTCAAAAGGTAACCTGCCTAAATGACTATTGTCCCATAGCACTCATATATCTGTAACCATGAAATGGTTTGAAAGGTTGGTCATGGCACACATCAACACCATCATCCCAGACACCCTGGACCCACTCAAATTCGCATAACACCACAACAGATCCACAGATGATGCAATCTCTATTGCACTCCTCACTGCCCTCTACCACCTGGACAAGAGTAGTACCCTATGCGAGAATGCCATTTATTGACTACAGCGCAGCGTTCAACACCATCCCCTCCAAGTTCATCACCAACTTGGGACCCTGGGACTGAACCCCTCCCTCTGCAACTGGATCCTGGACTTCTGACAGGCCGCCCTCAGGTGGTGAGGGTAGATAACAACACATCTGGCACGCTGACCCTCAACACAGGGGCCCCTCAGAGGTGTGTGCTTTGTCCCCTCCTGTACTCCCTTTTCACCCGTGACCGTGTGGCCACACACGACTCCAAGAACATCATCAGGTTTACTGACGATACAACAGTGGTAGGCCTGATCACAGACGATGATGAGACAATCTACAGGGAGGAAGTCAGAGACCTGGCAGTGTGATGCCAGGACAACAACCTCTCCCTCAACATTGGCAAGGCAAAGGACCTGATCGTGGACTACAGGAAGTATTGTACAGTAGCAGGTCTGGTTGAACCGGTCAGGGATCCATAGCCGCATGGCAGAACAGCAGAAACTGGATCAGCAGGGTGACCAGGTGGACTGGGGACAGGGACAGCCAGGAGACGCCAGGCCAGGTAGTCCTGAAGCGAAGTCTCAGGTCCTCTGGGAGGAGAGAGAGATGGGAGAATTAGAGGGAGCATACTTAAGATCACACAGGACACCAGATAAGACAAGAGAATTACACCAGATAAGACAGGAGAATTACACCAGATAAGACAGGAGAATTAGACCAGATAAGACAGGAGAATTAGACCAGATAAGACAGGAGAAA
>NW_019942655.1:571582-593675 GCF_002910315.2 Salvelinus sp. IW2-2015 | reverse complement strand
ACACAGAATTACACCAGATAAGACAAAGGAGAATTACACCAGAGAAGACAGGTGAATTACACGAGATAAGACAGGAGAATTTCACCAGATAAGACAGGAAAATTACACCAGATAAGACAGGAGAATTACACCAGATATAACAGACTGACCCTAGCCCCCCGACACATAGACTATTGCAGCATAGATTCTGGGGACTGAGACGGGGGTGGGGGGCGGACACTGTGACACTGTCCGACAATACGATATCCCGGACAGGGCCAATAGGCAGGATATAACCCCACCAACTTTGGCAAAGCCCCCACACCACCAGAAGGGTATCAACAGACAACCAACTTAATACACTGAGACAAGGTGGAGTATAGGCCTCGAAGATCTTCCCACCAAACGAGCGGTACACTGACTCTCTCTTACCCTGACTCTAAACACACTCTCCACATATGCTGCTGCTAGTCTGTTTATTATCTATCCTGATAGCCTAGTCACTTTTACACTACCTACATGTACTAATTACCTCAACTACCTCGTACCCCTGCACATTGACTTGGTACGGTACTCCTTTTATATGGGCTCATTATTGTTATTTTTTTGTTGTTACTATTTGGGATTTTTATTTGCAAATGTTCTTACTTTTTAATTCTGCATTGTTGGTTAATAAGGAAGCATTTCACTGTAAAGTCTACACCTATTCTATTCCGAGCATGTGACAAATACAATTTGATTAGATTTGAAATGGGCGTTATCCAGGCCATCTATTAAGCGCCATGACGTTTCTCAAAGTGGCAAACTCTTGGCGGCAGTTCATTTGCAATCAACAACCCTGGCTATTAGAGGATGCATGCTGGGGATTCTTGAACGCTACAAATCGGCTCAATTGAACACTGGTCGCTGACACGATTAGGGAAATCAAGGCTTAGGTCAACGTTTGGGGCATGTAACACTTCCTGTGTGGGCGTTAAGACCTTCAGAATGGTTGCCAACAGTTTGAAGCATATTGTTGCTCTTCCTGTAATAACAGGTTGTGAAGATGAAAATAACCTTTCCCCACATACTGGTCAATGTTTTGGAGGATGGAACTTTGAAGTTGGCCATACATTCACATTGACAAATTAAGGGTAATTATTTGTACGGCAAAAGGAGACTGACTTCCCACTGGTCACAACACGTCATTTTTTGGTTGAGACGTTTTTGTTGAGACAAATGTGTGTCATTTTTGGTTTCACCCTTTATTCACCCACAAAAAAGCCAGAAGTGTGCTGAATTCCCAACGTGTTATCATTATGCTTTCAACCACCTAAAGGCACCAAATGGAAAAACAATGTTTGATGTTTGGTTTAGTTGTCATCTAATGTGTTATCACTGCAACTTTAACCATTTAAAAGCACAGCAAAGTTCAACAGGAATACAATGTCAAATATTTTGTATTTATACAGCAACTACTGTGTTATTACTGTGCGTCATCTAATAGAAACACCAAATTTCCTGGATTGTAGTTGAGATTACATTAAAAGTACATGCAAGTACTTTGATCAATGTTGTTGACATCTGCAAAGATGTTTATATTGTGAGATAATCCACAGACCTGCAACTTTGCACGCTATCTTGAACATGCACACTTTCTATGATTACATTAACACTTTTATAGTTATTGTAACCTCAAAATGTGGCCATTGATTAGTCACCAAGATTATTCTAGTTTTTGTGAGTTATCCAAGGTAATTATAGTTTTGTGAGTTACCGAGGTTATTATTAGTTTTGTGAGTTACCGAGGTTATTATAGTTTTGTGAGTTACCGAGGTTATTATAGTTTTGTGAGTTACCGGGTTATTATAGTTTTGTGAGTTACCGGAGGTTATTATAGTTTTGTGAGTTACCGAGGTTTTATATTTTGTGAGTTCCGAGTTATTAAGTTTTGTGAGTTACCGGTTTATTATAGTTTTGTGAGTTACCGAGGTTATTATAAGTTTTGTGAGTTACCGAGGTTATTATAGTTTTGTGAGTTACGAGGTTATTATAGTTTTGTGAGTTACGAGGTTATTATAGTTTTGTGAGTTACCGAGGTTATTATAGTTTTGTGAGTTACCGAGGTTATTATAGTTTGTGAGTTACCGAGGTTTATAGTTTTGTGAGTTACCGAGGTTATTATAGTTTTGTGAGTTACCGAGGTTATTATAGTTTTGTGAGTTACCAGAGTTTTTAGTTATTTACAGTTAGTTATGTTTGTGATTTTCTATGTGTTTTTAGTGTATAATTTGAAACTCAGTTTAGTTTCAGTTCGTTTTCAGACTTGATTACTGGTTTTAATTCAGTTTCAGTTTGATAAAACATTTATATTTTGTTTTTATATAATTTAGTTTCAGTTTTAGTTGTAGTGTGTAGGAACAGAAAGTAGCCTTAAGCACGGAGGCTTGGAGACATTATGTGTGTAGACCTATAGCAGAATGGACTCAAGTACTATATGAGATGGTCTGATCACACAATATCCCCTGTGGCAAAGATCAGATGGATAATTGTAATTTACCGGCGTATAAACAAACCCCAAATTTCAACCCATGCGACCCCCAAACTGTTCGACTGTTCACACCTTCTTGTGAGAAACATTTGCAGTTTTAAAGCTACTTTCCTGCATTTCTACACATTTTCATGTCGTGTGTGTTCATATGATACCATGAGTCGAATCCTGACAGAATTCCCCCGCCAAAAAATGTCTGTCTCCCCTTTATCCTGAAATTCTTTAAGGGCGCTGTTCAGATGAACTTCGAGTTGTTTGGGTTTTTTCCTTTCATCTCTGTTCACACATCTCCTGACACTACAATACGTTTGCTTTTGTCCTTTCCGGCAATGTGCTCAAAATGTCACATACAGGATGCTGCTTTGCTCGGTTGCTGCCGCAATTGTTCACGCTCATGCTCTGCGATCGCCTCTGATTTCTTCCCTCTTAACGTCTCTTGGGTACGTGAGACGTTAGCGTCCCACCTCTTCAACAGCCAGTGAAACTGCTGGGCGCCAAATTCAAATACAGAAATACTACTATAAAAATTCAGAAAACAAAACATATTTTACATAGGTTAAAGATTAACTTCTTGTGAATCCAACCACGGTGTCAGATTTAAAAAATGCTTTACGGGCGAAAGCATACCTTACGATTATTGAGAACATAGCCCAGCAGACAACATTTACAAACAGAAACCAGCCAAGTAGAAGAGTTACACAAGTCAGAAATAGAGATAAAATAAATCCTTACCTTTGATGATCTTCATATGGTTGCAATCAGCAGACATTCATTTACTCAATAAATGTTCCTTTTGTTCGATAAAGTCTCTTTATATCAAAAACCTCCATTTTGTTCGCATGTTTTCTTCAGAATCCACAGGCTCAACGCAGTCAAACAGGCAGACAAAAAAATCCAAATTGTATCCGTTAAAGTTCATAGAACATGTCAAACGATGTTAATATTTAATCCTCAGGTTGTTTTTAGCCCTAAATAATCGATATATTTCAACCGGAAACAATCCGTCATCATATAAAATGTAACAAGAAAGGCACTCTCGCGTCTCGCGCATGAAAGCTCTGTGACACTTTAGGGTCCACTCATATCAGACTGCTTCTTACTTCTAATTTTTCAGAATACAAGCCTGAAACAATTTCTAAAGACTGTTGACCATCTAGTGGAAAGCATAGGAACTGCAACTTGAGTCCTAAGTCAATGGATACTGTAATGGCATTGAATAGAAAACTACAAACCCCCCCAAAAAAACTACTTCCGAATGGATTTTTCTCAGGTTTTCGCTTCCAAAATCAATCTGTTATACTCACCAGACACTTTTTTAACAGTTTTGGGAAACTTTTGTGTTTTTCTATCCAAATCTACCAATTATATGCATATCATATTTCTGGGCCGAGAAGCAGGCAGTTTAAATTGGGCATTGCTTTCATCCAAAATTCCGAATGCTGCCCCCTACCCTAAGAAAGTTAACTACTGACAGTTAGTGATAGTGATGTACCAGTTTTATATGAAACATTGTCATCTAGTGGCAGCATTTACCGCCAGATTCAGAAACTCGAAAACCCCATTAGAAAAAAAAGCTTGAAAACCTGTCACGGCCATCAACAGAAGTAAAAGGTGAGCGTGGTGAGCGTACATAATCCTTTATTTATTATGAACCGACAAAAACAAAAAACAATACAAACACCGTGAAGCTAAAGGGCTAAGTGCCACAAACAAAGTCAACTTCCCACCAAGACAGTGAAAAAAGGGCTACCTAAGTATGGTTTCAAATCAGAGACAACGATAGACAGCTGTCCCTGATTGAGAACCCTACCCGGCCAAACATAGAAATACAATCATAGAACATAGATACCACACCCCAATCATGCCCTGACAAACCGAAATAGAGACATGAAAGGATCTCTAAGGTCAGGGCGTGACAGTACCCCCCCCAAAGGTGCGGCTCGGTCGCAAAACCTAAGCTATAGGGAGGGTCTGGGGGGCATTATCCGCGGTGGCGGCTCAGGTGCGGGACGCAGACCCTGCTCACCACTGGCTTACCCCACTTTTGGGCACCCTGGTGCGGGGACCCTCGTCGCCGACCCCGGACTGGGAACCCTCATTGCGGGCCCGGACTGGGCACCCGTAGCGGCCCGGACTGGCCCTCGTAGCGGGCCCGGACTGGGCACCCTCGCTCGGGGGCCCCGGACTGGAAAACGTAGCTGGAGGCTCCGGACTGGAGAACGTCGCTGAGGCTCCGGACTGGAGAACGTCGCTGGAGGCTCGGACTGGAGGAACGTGGCTGGAGGCTCGGACTGGAGAACGTCGCTGGAGGCTTCGTGCATGACTCCTCACTGGAGGCTTCGTGGCCATGACTCTCACTGGAGGCTTCTTGCCATGGATCACATGGAGGCTTTCTTGCCATGGATCATACTGGAAGCTTTCGTGCCATGGGAATCATCACATGGAGGCTTCATGCCTGGATCAATCACCTTGAGGCTTCTTGCCATGGATCAATCACTGGAGGCTTCTTGCCATGATCATAACTTGGAGGCTTCTGCCATGGATCATCAACTCGGAGGCTTCGTGGCCATGGATCATCACTTGGAGATGAGGAGACATATGCGCAGTGCTGGTCGTGAGCTGCCACAGGGCCTCACCAGGCTGGGGAGACATACAGGAGGCCGCCTGTCCTTGGCAGAGGCACCGGATAGCATGGGCGTGGAAGCCGCCTGGAGGTCTTGAGCTTGGAGCCGTGCACAACCCGTCCTGGCTGGGTGTTATCATGGCCCGGCACATGCGGGGCGCAGGCCAGGAGTACCTGGGCTGTGCAGACTGCACCGGGAGACACAGTGCGCCAGAGACGGCGCAGCGATAATCCTGGGCCGTAGAGACGTACTTGGCGGCCAGATGCGCTGTGCCGGCAACCCTCCGACCTGGCTTAGATCCCACTCTAGCCCGCCGATTCGGGAGCTGGAAGGTAGCGCACGGGCTATGCATTGCACCACTGGAGACCACCTCGTGCGGTCCACACTAACACCGGTGCCTGACCAGAGTGAGGCGCTGCCACGGTAAGCACGGGGAGTTGGCTCAGGTCTCCAACCTGACTCAGCCACACTCCCCTGTGTGCCCCCCCAAACAATTTTGGGTGCTGCCTCTCGGGCTTTCCTTGCTAGCCGTGTCCTTCGTACGCCTGCCGCTTCGCTTATTTTTTTTTTTTTTTTTTTTTTTTTTTTCTTTTTTTTTTTGTTTTTTTTTTTTTTTTTTTTTTTTTTTTTTTTTTTTTTTTTTTTTTTTTTTTTTTTTTTTTTTTTTTTTTTTTTTGTTTTTTTTTTTTTATTTTTTTTTTTATTTTTTTTTTTTTTTTTTTTTTTTTTTTTTTTTTTTTTATTTTTTTTTTTTTTTTTTTTTTTTTTATTCTTTTTGCACCCCTGTTGCTTCCCCCCAGTCCCCTCCGTGTGACGGCGATACTCCAGCCTGCTCGCAAGGCTCCTTCCATCCGGATTCTCTCCCAAGTCCATGAATCCTGAACAGCTGTTCGGTCCGTTGGTGGTGGGAAGTTCCGTACACGGCTGTCACAAGAAGACAGGTGAATTACACGAGATAAGACAGGAGAATTTCACCAGATAAGACAGGAAAATTACACCAGATAAGACAGGAGAATTACACCAGATATAACAGACTGACCCTAGCCCCCCGACACATAGACTATTGCAGCATAGATTCTGGGGACTGAGACGGGGGTGGGGGGCGGACACTGTGACACTGTCCGACAATACGATATCCCCGGACAGGGCCAACTAGGCAGGATATAACCCCACCCACTTTGGCAAAGCCCCCACACCACCAGAAGGGTATCAACAGACAACCAACTTAATACACTGAGACAAGGTGGAGTATAGGCCCTCGAAGATCTTCCCCACCAAACGAGCGGTACACTGACTCTCTTACCCTGACTCTAAACACACTCTCCACATATGCTGCTGCTAGTCTGTTTATTATCTATCCTGATAGCCTAGTCACTTTTACCACTACCTACATGTACATATTACCTCAACTACCTCGTACCCCTGCACATTGACTTGGTACCGGTACTCCTTTTATATGGGCTCATTATTGTTATTTTTTTGTGTTACTATTTTGGATTTTTATTTGCAAATGTTCTTACTTTTTAATTCTGCATTGTTGGTTAATAAGGAAGCATTTCACTGTAAAGTCTACACCTATTCTATTCCGAGCATGTGACAAATACAATTTGATTAGATTTGAAATGGGCGTTATCCAGGCCATCTATTAAGCGCCATGACGTTTCTCAAAGTGGCAAACTCTTGGCGGCAGTTCATTTGCAATCAACAACCCTGGCTATTAGAGGATGCATGCTGGGGGATTCTTGAACGCTACAAATCGGCTCAATTGAACACTGGTCGCTGACACGATTAGGGAAATCAAGGCTTAGGTCAACGTTTGGGGCATGTAACACTTCCTGTGTGGGCGTTAAGACCTTCAGAATGGTTGCCAACAGTTTGAAGCATATTGTTGCTCTTCCTGTAATAAACAGGTTGTGAAGATGAAAATAACCCTTTCCCCACATACTGGTCAATGTTTTGGAGGATGGAACTTTGAAGTTGGCCATACATTCACATTGACAAATTAAGGGTAATTATTTGTACGGCAAAAGGAGACTGACTTCCCACTGGTCACAACACGTCATTTTTGGTTGAGACGTTTTTGTTGAGACAAATGTGTGTCATTTTTGGTTTCACCCTTTATTCACCCACTCAAAAAGCCAGAAGTGTGCTGAATTCCCAACGTGTTATCATTATGCTTTCAACCACCTAAAGGCAAAACCAAATGGAAAAACAATGTTTGATGTTTGGTTTAGTTGTCATCTAAATGTGTTATCACTGCACATTTAACCATTTAAAAGCACAGCAAAGTTCAAACAGGAATACAATGTCAAATATTTTGTATTTATACAGCAACTTACTGTGTTATTACTGTGCGTCATCTAATAGCACAACCAAATTTCCTGGATTGTAGTTGAGATTACATTAAAAGTACATGCAAGTACTTTGATCAATGTTGTTTGACATTCTGCAAAGATGTTTATATTGTGAAGATAATCCACAGACCTGCAACCTTTGCACGCTATCTTGAACATGCACACTTTCTATGATTACATTATACAACTTTTATAGTTTATTGTAACCTCAAAATGTGGCCATTGATTAGTCACCAAGATTATTCTAGTTTTGTGAGTTACCAAGGTAATTATAGTTTTGTGAGTTACCGAGGTTATTATAGTTTTGTGAGTTACCGAGGTTATTATAGTTTTGTGAGTTACCGAGGTTATTATAGTTTTGTGAGTTACCGAGGTTATTATAGTTTTGTGAGTTACCGAGTTATTATGTTTTGTGAGTTACCGAGGTTAATTTATAGTTTTTGTGAGTTACCGAGGTTATTATAGTTTTGTGAGTTACCGAGGTTTTATTATAAGTTTTGTGAGTTACCGGGTTATTATAGTTTTGTGAGTTACCGAGGTTATTATAGTTTTGTGAGTTACCGAGGTTATTATAGTTTTGTGGTTACCGAGGTTATTATAGTTTTGTGAGTTACCGAGGTTATTAATAGTTTTTGTGAGTTACCGAGGTTATTATAGTTTTGTGAGTTACCGAGGTTATTATAGTTTTGTGAGTTACCAAGGTTATTATAGTTTTGTGATTTTCTATGTGTTTTTAGTGTTAATTTGAAACTCAGTTTAGTTTCAGTTCGTTTTCAGACTTGATTTACTGGTTTTAATTCAGTTTCAGTTTGATAAAAACATTTATATTTTGTTTTTATATAATTTAGTTTCAGTTTTAGTTGTAGTGTTAGGAACAGAAAGTAGCCTTAAGCACGGGAGGCTTGGAGACATGTATGTGTGTAGACCTATAGCAGATGGACTCAAGTACTATATGAGATGGTCTGATCACACAAATATCCCCTGTGGCAAAGATCCAGATGGATATTGTAATTTACCGGCGTAGTAACAAACCCCCAAATTTCAACCCATGCGACCCCCAAACTGTTCAGACTGTTCACACCCTTCTTGTGAGAAACATTTGCAGTTTTAAAGCTACTTTCCTGCATTTCTACACATTTTCCATGTCGTGTGTGTTCATATGATACCATGAGTCGAATCCTGACAGAATTCCCCCCGCCAAAAAATGTCTGTCTCCCCTTTATCCTGAAATTCTTTAAGGGCGCTGTTCAGATGAACTTCGAGGTTGTTTGGGTTTTTTCCTTTCATCTCTGTTCCACACATCTCCTGACACTACAATACGTTTGCTTTTGTCCTTTCCGGCAATGTGCTCAAAATGATCACATACAGGATGCTGCTTTGCTCGGTTTGCTGCCGCAATTGTTCACGCTCATGCTCTGCGATCGCCCTCTGATTTCTTCCCTCTTAACGTCTCTTGGGTACGTGAGACGTTAGCGTCCCACCTCTTCAACAGCCAGTGAAACTGCTGGGCGCCAAATTCAAATACAGAAATACTCATTATAAAAATTCAGAAAACAAAACATATTTTACATAGGTTTAAAGATTAACTTCTTGTGAATCCAACCACGGTGTCAGATTTAAAAAATGCTTTACGGCGAAAGCATACCTTACGATTATTTGAGAACATAGCCCAGCAGACAAATCATTACAAACAGTAACCAGCCAAGTAGAAGAGTTACACAAGTCAGAAATAGAGATAAAATTAATCCCTTACCTTTGATGATCTTCATATGGTTGCAATCAGCAGACATTCATTTACTCAATAAATGTTCCTTTTGTTCGATAAAGTCTCTTTATATCCAAAAACCTCCATTTTGTTCGCATGTTTTCTTCAGTAATCCACAGGCTCAAACGCAGTCAAAACAGGCAGACAAAAAATCCAAATTGTATCCGTAAAGTTCATAGAAACATGTCAAACGATGTTAATATTTAATCCTCAGGTTGTTTTTAGCCTAAATAATCGATAATATTTCAACCGGACAATAACGTCATCAATATAAAATGTAAACAAGAAAGGCACTCTCGGTCTCGCGCATGAAAAAGCTCTGTGACACTTTAGGGTCCACTCATTCAGACTGCTCTTACTTCCTAATTTTTCAGAATACAAGCCTGAAACAATTTCTAAAGACTGTTGACATCTAGTGGAAAGCATAGGAACTGCAACTTGAGTCCTAAGTCAATGGATACTGTAATGGCATTGAATAGAAAACTACAAACCCCCCCAAAAAAACTACTTCCCGAATGGATTTTTCTCAGGTTTTCGCTTGCCAAATCAATCTGTTATACTCACAGACACTATTTTAACAGTTTTGGAAACTTTTGTGTTTTCTATCCAAATCTACCAATTATATGCATATCATATCTTCTGGGCCCGAGAAGCAGGCAGTTTAAATTGGGCATGCTTTTCATCCAAAATTCCGAATGCTGCCCCCTACCCTAGAGAAGTTAACTACTGACAGTTAGTGATAGTGATGTACCAGTTTATATGAAACATTGTCATCTAGTGGCAGCATTTACCCGCCAGATTCAGAAACTCGAAAACCCCATTAGAAAAAAAAGCTTGAAAACCTGTCACGGCCATCAACAGAAGTAAACCAAGGTGCAGCGTGGTGAGCGTACATAATCCTTTATTTATTATGACACCGACAAAAACAATAAACAATACAAAACAACCGTGAAGCTAAAGGGCTAAGTGCCACAAACAAAGTCAACTTCCCACCAAGACAGGTGGAAAAAAGGGCTACCTAAGTATGGTTCTCAATCAGAGACAACGATAGACAGCTGTCCCTGATTGAGAACCCTACCCGGCCAAAACATAGAAATACAAATCATAGAACATAGAATACCCACCCCAACTCATGCCCTGACCAAACCGAAATAGAGACATGAAAAGGATCTCTAAGGTCAGGGCGTGACAGTACCCCCCCCAAAGGTGCGGACTCCGGTCGCAAAACCTAAGCCTATAGGGGAGGGTCTGGGTGGGCATCTATCCGCGGTGGCGGCTCAGGTGCGGGACGCAGACCCTGCTCCACCACTGGCTCACCCCACTTTGGTGGCACCCCTGGTGCGGGGACCCTCGTCGCCGACCCCGGACTGGGAACCCTCATTGCGGGCCCCGGACTGGGCACCCTCGTAGCGGGCCCCGGACTGGGCACCCTCGTAGCGGGCCCCGGACTGGGCACCCTCGCTGGGGGCCCCGGACTGGAAAACGTCGCTGGAGGCTCCGGACTGGAGAACGTCGCTGGAGGCTCCGGACTGGAGAACGTCGCTGGAGGCTCCGGACTGGAGAACGTTGCTGGAGGCTCCGGACTGGAGAACGTCGCTGGAGGCTTCGTGCCATGACTCCTCACTGGAGGCTTCGTGCCATGACTCCTCACTGGAGGCTTCTTGCCATGGATCATCACTGGAGGCTTCATGCCATGGAATCATCACTTTGAGGCTTCTTGCCATGGATCATTCACTGGAGGCTTCTTGCCATGGATCATCACTTGAGGCTTCTTGCCATGGATCATCACTGGAGGCTTCGTGCCATGGATCATCACTGGAGTGAGGAGACATATGGCGTCTGGTGTCGAGCTGCCACAGGGCTCACCAGGCTGGGGAGACATACAGGAGGCCCTGTCCTTGGCAGAGGCACCGGATACACTGGGCCGTGGAAGCGCACTGGAGGTCTTGAGCTTGGAGCCTGCACAACCCGTCCTGGCTGGGTGTTATCATGGCCCGGCACATGCGGGGCGCAGGCCAGGACGTACTGGGCTGTGCAGACGCACCGGAGACACAGTGCGCAGAGCCGGCGCAGGATATCCTGGGCCGTAGAGACGTACTGGCGGCCAGATGCGCTGTGCCGGCACCCTCCGACCTGGCTAGATGCCCACTCTAGCCCGGCCGATTCGGGGAGCTGGAAGGTAGCGCACCGGGCTATGCATGCACACTGGAGACACCTGTCGCGTCCACCACATAACACCGGTGCCTGACCAGTACGACGCTCGCCACGGTAAGCACGGGGAGTTGGCTCAGGTCTCCAACCTGACTCAGCCACACTCCCCCGTGTGCCCCCCCCAAAACATTTTTTTGGTGCTGCCTCTCGGGCTTCCTTGCTAGCCGTGTCCCTTCGTAACGCTGCCGCTCTGCTTTTGCTGCCTCCAGTTCCTCCCGTGGACGGCGATACTCCCCAGCCTGCCTCCAAGGTCCCTTCCCATCCAGGATTTCCTCCCAAGTCCATGAATCCTGAACACGCTGCTTGGTCCGTTGGTGGTGGGAAGTTCCGTCACGGCTGTCAACAGAAGTAAACCAAGGTGCAGCGTGGTGAGCGTACATAATCCTTTATTTATTATGACGCCGACAAAAACAATAAACAATCCAAAACAACCGTGAAGCTAAAGGGCTAAGTGCCACAAACAAAGTCAACTTCCCACCAAGACAGGTGGAAAAAAGGGCTACCTAAGTATGGTTCTCAATCAGAGACAACGATAGACAGCTGTCCCTGATTGAGAACCCTACCCGGCCAAAACATAGAAATACAAATCATAGAACATAGAATACCCACCCCAACTCATGCCCTGACCAAACCAAAATAGACATAAAAAGGATCTCTAAGGTCAGGGCGTGTCAAAACCACATTTGATTTTTGACCAAAGTAAACATTTATTAATAAATAAAACTATAAATGATTTATGATGTTTTTTATTATATTTTAGTTAATTTTGCGGTCAACGATAATAGTTTTAGTATATCTTGTTGTCTTTTTTTTCATTTACTGTAATAACCTTGTTAGTTACTCATTTTAATACTGAATAAAAACTGCAACATTAATTTCTAAGATAGCCTTAACTGTAGGCTATTTACTTTATTACAAAAGTCATACCGAATTGTTTTAGGTTGACAACTCAAACACATATCAACATTTAAAGGAGATGTATCTAATGCTTGGATAGTTTCATCTGAGCCACTGGCTTAAATGGGAAATGTAATAACTTCTTATGGTTGCAATCCCGGTAACGGGATCGATATGACAACAGCCAGTGAAAGTGCAGGGCGCCAAATTCAAACAACAGAAATCTCATAATTAAAATTCCTCAAACATACATGTGTCTTATACCATTTTAAAGGTAATCTTGTTGTTAATCCCACCAAAGTGTCCGATTTCAAATAGGCTTTTCATCGAAAGCACCACAAACGATTATGTTAGGTCACCACCAACTCAAAGAAAAATTCACCCATTTTTCCAGCCAAAGAGAGGAGTCACAAATAGCACAAATAGAGATAAAATGAATCACTAACCTTTGATGATCTTTATCAGATGACACTCATAGGACTTCATATTACACAATACATATATGTCTTGTTTGATTAAGTTCATATTTATATCCAAAAACCTCCGTTTACATTGGCGCCATGTTCAGAAATGCCTCCAAAATATCCGGAGAAATTGCAGAGAGCCACGTCAAATAACAGAAATACTCATCATAAACTTTGATGAAAGATACATGTTTTACATAGAATTAAAGATACACTTGTTCTTAATGCAACCGCTGTGTCAGATTTCAAAAAGCTTTACGGCAAAACACAATATTCAATAATCTGAAAACAGCGTTCAGCCACAAAAGCAAGCCATACAGTTACCCGCCCAAATTGTGCAGTCAACAAAACTCATAAAAAGCATTATAAATCTTCACTTACCTTTGCTGATCTTCGTCGGAATGCACTCCCAGGACTCCCACTTCCACAAGAAATGTTCGTTTTCTTCGGTAATGTCCATCATTTATGTCCAAATAGCTATTTTTGTCGCGTGTTTGGTATTCAAATCCAACGTCAGGAAAGCGCGTTCACTAAAACCTGACGAAATGTCCAAAAGTTCCGTAACAGTCCGTAGAAACATGTCAAACGATGTATTGAATCAAACTTTAGAATGTTGTTAACATAAATCTTGAATAACGTTCCAACCGGAGAATTACATTGACTTCAGATGAGCGATGGAACGGAGCTCCCTCTTATGTGACGGTGCATGGTGAAAGAATGGTCACCTCATGGCAGTGGTGACTCATTCATGTCTCCTTCGGCCCCCCTTCACAGTAGAGTCATCAGACAAAGTTCTACAGACTGTTGACATCTAGTGGAAGCCGTAGAAAGTGAAAACTCATCCATATCTCGCTGTAATTTCAAAGGGAGCTTAGTTGAAAATCTACCAGCCTCAGAATTTCCACTTCCTGTTTGGATTTTTTCTCAGGTTTTTGCCTGCTATATGAGTTCTGTTATACTCACAGACATAATTCAAACAGTTTTAGAAACTTCAGAGTGTGTTCTATCCAATACTAATAATAATATGCATATTATATATATATATAATATAATATGCATATATTAGCAACTATGACTGAGGAGCAGGCCGTTTACTATGGGCACCTCTGTGCACCTTTCATCCAAGCTACTCAATACTGCCCTGCAGCCATAAGAAGTTTAACTAAAATCCCACATTTCCTTAGTGGTTCCACACATTGAAACTACCTAGGTGGAGTTTGCCTTCTCCTCTTCTTTCTCCCTGCAGTCTAGATCTGGAAGGTCCCAAAACGGGTCAGGTGACTCATTACTTGTCTTTGTGCACTGGTACTGTAGCTCTGCTCTGTTGTGAGTCAAAGAGCGATTGAGAAATCTGTGGATTGTGGACAAATTCTTTATTTTATTGAAAGCATACGGCCGAACGAACTATCAGTTTTGAACCAGGAAACGTTCACTTTTCCACCTAAAACGATTGTGATCATTGTTTATCATTCATTATATTTGGCCGATTCCAACAACAGCAACAGCAGATGGGTAACAACTGCTGGTAACAACTCTCGTGGGGAAAACTATGTAACGTGCCTTAAGAGCCTGGACTTGTTCCACATTTTGTTGTGTTACAGCCTGAATTTAAAATGGATTCAATTGATATGTTTGGTCACTGGCCTAAACACAATACCCCATAATGTCAAAGTGGAATCATGTTTAGAATTTTTTTTTTTAATCATGTTAATTAAACATTAAAAGCTGAAATGTCTTGAGTCAGTAAGTATTCAACCCATTTGTTATGGCAAGCCTTAATACATTCAGGAGTAAAAATGTGCTTAGCAAGTCACATAATAAATTGCATAGACTCCCTCTGTGTGCAATAATAGTGTTTTACATGATTTTTTTATGACTACCTCATCTCTTTACCTCCACACATAAAATGATCTGTCCCTCAGTCGAGCAGTGAATTACAAACACAGATTCAACCACAAGGACCAGGAAGGTTTTTCAATGCCTCGCAAAGAAGGGCACCTAATGGTAGATGGTAGATGGGTACTTTTTTTTCAAGCAGACATTGAATATCGCTTTGAGCATGGTGAAGTTATTAATTTCACTTTGTATGGTGTATTGAAACATCCAGTCACTACAAAGATACAGGTGTCCATGCTAAAGGAAATCGCTCAGGGATTTCACCATGAGGCCAATGGTGACTTTAAAATAGTTACAGAGTTTAATGGCTGTGATAGGGGACAACTGAGGATGGATCAACAACAGTGTAGTTACTCCACAATACTAACCTAAATGACAGAGTGAAAAGAAGGAAGCCTGTACAAAATAAAAAAATATTCCAAAACATGCATTAATAAGGAAATATTGCAAAATACTGTAGCAAAGAAATGAACTTCATGTCCTGAATACAAAGTGTTATGTTTGGGGCAAATTTCAAGCATAGTGGTGGCTGCATCATGTTATGGGTATGTTTGTAATTATTAAGGACTGGGGAGTTTTTCAGGATAAAATAGAAACTGAATAGAGCTAAGCACAGGCAAAATCTTAGAGCAAAACTTGGTTCAGTTGGCTTTCCACCTGACACTGGGAGATTCATTCACCCTTCAGCAGTTCAATAACCTAAAACAGAAGGCCAAATCTACACTGGAGTTGCTTACCAAGAAGACTGTTCCCGAGTGGCCGAGTTACAGATCTGACTTCAATGAGATATTTGTGTATTTAATTTTCAATAAATTAGCAAAAATGTCTAAAAACGTGTTTTCGCTTTGTCAGAATTGTGTGCAGATAAAAATCTATATAATCCACTTTGAATTCAGGCTGTAACACAAAATGTGGAATTATTCAAGGGGTATGAATACTTATATATTTTTTACCCCCTTTTTCTCCCCTATTGCGATCTTGTCTCATCGCTACAACAGGCTCGGGAGAGGCATGCTTCCTCCGAAAACATAACCCGCCAAAACGCGCTTCTTAACACCCGCCCGCTTAACCCGAAAGCCAGCCGCACCAATGTGTCGGAGGAAACATTATCCAACTGACAACCGAAGTCAGCCCGCAGGCACCCGGCCCGACACAAGGAGTCGCTAGAGCCAAGGGGGAGCCAAGTAAAGCCCCCCCTGGCCAAACCCTCACCTAACCCGGACGACGCTGGACCTATTGTGTGCCGCCCTATGGGACTCCCGGTCACGGCCAGTTATGACACAGCATGGGATCAAACCCCTGGCTGTAGTGACGCCGCAACACTGCCTTAGACCGCTGCGCCACTCGGGAGACATATGAATACCTTCTGAAGGCATAGTATGCCCTTATTTGGAGCTCGATGTCACAGATGCAAGTTTTATAGGGGGAGGGGGGCACATAAGTTGAAAGACCTATCACAGGTAGTCTAAAGTTAGTTCTGAAAAGAGGAAATCCGAAGAGATGGCATCAAGAGAAAGCTTGTGTTTGGTCCCTGGCTGCAAGAAATCTAGGGAAGAAGGCACAACATGTCACTGTTTTCCATTTAAAGATATGAACAAATGCAGAAGATGGCTAGTAGCCATAACACAGTAAATACTATGTAAACACTCCTACAGCCAAATCCACACGTGCATTGTAGCCTAAGCACTTCATCGACGATGACTTACAAAATATATATATATACAATCAGAAAAAGATGGGGGAAAAAAACACTAAATAAAAGTCAAAGACACAGCTGTTCTTCAGGGTTCCCAAGGACTGGATCTGGTGCCGTGCCAAAATGCAGAGGCGTTTTTTAAGTGTCAAAGTCAGCGTGCAGAGGTATGTAGTCTAATGAGCAGTTGGAGTGGATCTGATTCTGTTGTATCCATTGCAACATGTCGTGTAAACATAGCCTAGGCGCTCTACCGGTTAGCACATGTGCCCTGTTGTTATGACAAAGGGGATGAGGAGATAGGCAATAATTGTGTCATCTTACATTGTAGTAGACAGCAACTGTGTCATTTTACATAGCAGAAGACACAGAATAAAAATGAAAAGTGTTGTTGCATTTTAATTACTTAGTATCTTGTCTACTTGCTTTAATCATAATCTACTATTTCTGATGTGTTGGCTAGCCATGGTTTATTTGCATGACAAGATTTCATGCTTTTAACAACTTTATAGCCTTGTGTGAAATGCATGGCCCCAGGAACCCTCTGGAGTAGTCTTATTAGCATGAAATACATGGTCCCAGGAACCCTCTGGAGTTGTCTTATTAGCATGAAATACATGGCCCAAGGAACCCTCTGGAGTAGTCTTATTAGCATGAAATCACATGGTCCCAGGGACGTCCTCTGAGTAGCTCTTATCTAGTAATGAAATACATGGCCCAGGAACCCTCTGGAGTAGTCTATTAGCATGAAATACATGGTCCAGGAACCCTCTGGAGTAGTCTTATTAGCATGAAATACATGGCCCAAGAAACCCTCTGGAGTAGTCTTATTAGCATGAAATACATGCGCCCAAGGAACCCTCTGGAGTAGTCTTATTAGCATGAAATACATGGCCAGGAACCCTCTGGAGTAGTCTTATTAGCATGAAATACTGGCCCAGGAACCCTCTGGAGTAGCTTTATTAGCATGAAATACTGGCCCAAGGAACCCCTCTGGAGTAGTCTTATTAGCATGAAATACATGGCCCAAGGAACCCTCTGGAGTAGTCTTATTAGCATGAAATACATGGTCCCAGGAACCCTCTGGAGTAGTCTTATTAGCATGAAATACATGCCCAAGGAACCTCTGGGTAGTCTTATTAGCATGAAATACATGGCCCAGGAACCCTCTGGAGTAGTCTTATTAGCATGAAATACATGGCCCAAGGAACCCTCTGGAGTAGTCTTATTAGCATGAAATACATGGCCCAGGAACCCTCTGGGAGTAGTCTTATTAGCATGAAATACATGGCCCAAGGAAACCCTCTGGAGTAGTCTTATTTAGCCATGAAATCATGGCCCAGGAACCCTCCTGGAGTAGTCTTATTAGCAATGAAATACATGGCCCAAGGAACCCTCTGGAGTAGTCTTATTAGCATGAAATACATGGTCCCAGGAACCCTCTGGAGTAGTCCTTATTAGCATGAAAATACATGGTCCCAGGAACCCCTGGGGTACGGTGCCTTGCAAAAGTATTCATCCCCCCCTCGTTTTTTCCTACTTTGTTGCATTACAACCAGTAATTTGAATGGATTTTTATTTGGATTTCATGTAACCAACATACACAAAATTGTCCAAATTGGTAAAATTTTAAAAATAACTTTTTTTAAAAGTTAACTACATTTTAAACGGAAAAGTGGTGCGTGCATATCTATTCACTCCCTTTGCTATGAAGCCCCTAAATAAGATCTGGTGCAACCAAGTCACATAATTAGTTAAATAAAGTCCACCTGTGTGCAATCTAAGTGTCACATGATCTGTCACATGATCTCAGTATATATACACCTGTTCTGAAAGGCCCCAAGGTCTGCAACACCACCAAGCAAGCGGCACCATGAAGACCAAGGAGTTCTCCAAACAGGTCAGGGACAAGGTTGTGGAGAAGTACAGATCAGGGTTGGGTTATAAAAAAATATCTGAAACTTTGAACATCCCACGGAGCACCATTAAATCCATTATTAAAAAACTGAAAGAATATGGCACCACAACAAACCTGTCAAGAGAGGGCCGCCCACCAAAACTCTCAGACCAAGCAAGGAGGGCATTAATCACAGAGGCAACAAAGAGACCAAAGATAACCCTGAAGGAGCTGCAAAGCTCCACAGTGGAGATTGGAGTATCTGTCCATAGGACCACTTTCAGCTGTACACTCCACAGAGCTGGGCTTTACAGAAGATTGGCCAGAAAAAAGCCTTTGCTTAAAGAAAAAAATAAGCAAACACGTTTGGTGTTCACCTAAAGGCATGTTGGAAACTCCCCAAACATATGGAAGAAGGTACTCTGGTCAGATGAGACTAAAATGTAGCTTTTTGGCCATCAAGAAAAATGCTATGTCTGGTGCAAACCTAACACCTCTCATCACCCCGAGAACAACATCCCCACAGTGAAGCATGGTGGTGGCAGCATCATGCTGTGGGGATGTTTTTCATCGACAAGGACTGGGAAACTGGTCAGAATTTAAGGAATGATGGATGGCGTTAAATACAGGGAAATTCTTGAGGGAAACCTGTTTCAGTCTTCCAGAGATTTGAGACTGGGACGGAGGTTCATCTTCCAGCAGGACAATGACCCTAAAGCATACTGCTAAAGCAACACTCGAGTGGTTTAAGGGGAAACATTTAAATGTCTTGAAACCTCAATCTGTGGTATGACTTGAAGATTTCTGTACACCAGCGAAACCCATCCAACTTGAAGGAGCTGGAGCAATTTTGCCTTGAAGAATGGGCAACAATCCCAGTAACTAGATGTGACAAGTTTATAGAGACATACCCGAAGAAACTTGCAGCTGTAATTGCTGCTAAAGGTGGCTCTACAAAGTATTGACTTTGTAGTTATTCACACTCAAGTTTTCATTTTTTTATGATTATTTCTTGTTTGTTTCACAATAAAAAATATTTTGCACCTTCAAAGTGGTAGGCACAACCTGCAATTAATAAATCAGTTTTAATTGCAGGTTGTAAGGAAACAAAATAGTAAAAATGCCAAGTGGGGTGAATACTTTCGCAAGCCACTGTAGGCCTATTAGCATCAAACACATGGTTCCAGGAACCCCCTGGGTAGGACTATTAAAATGAAATACATGGTTCCAGAAACCCCCTGGGTTAGGACTATTAAAATGAAATACAAGGTCCCAGGAACCCCCTGGGTTAGGCCTTTTGTCATGGTCTGGTCTGTTGTGTATTCATTACCCCCACCTCCCCTGTCAGGATTGGCTTTGAGTATCCTAACAATAGAGTTACTGTTAGCACCATGGGCGTAAATGACATTTAGCAGATCCAATGTATTTTCCATATAGATTCCACATCACAATGTGTTGACAAATTACGTTGAAACAGTGGCGTGTTATCATGGATGCCAAAGGAAGCCAGGCTTCCCCAATAAATGGAAAAAAAAGAAAAAAAACGTGTATCTTTTGTCTCTCTGAATTTTCCTTCAATTCTCAAGAAGCAATATGTAACTCACAAGAGAAAGCATCCGAGCGAGCAAAACAGCACCCCTCTGTCTCTCTACATGTAGACCATCTATCTGATGCTGTCCAAATGAGTATGACATTTTTGCCACCAGTAGCATTGAAGGCAAAGGAAGCCAGCGAGCATCTGGCCTCCCTTGACAAAAAAAAGTATTAAAAAATGTGCCAATCAGCGTTGAGCTAAAGTGTCACGACTTCCGCCGAAGTCGGGTCCTCTCCTTGTTCGGGCGGCACTCGGCGTCGCCGGTCTTCTAGCCATCGTCGATCCACTTTTCATTTTCCATTTGTTTTGTCTTGTTTTTCCACACACCTGCTTTCAATTCCCTCATTTACTTGTTGTGTATTTAACCCTCTGTTCCACCCATGTCTTTGTATGGGATTGTTTATTGTAGTGCTTGTGCACGTTCCCCGTGAGCGCACGACAGGTTATTTTTGTGCCTATTTATCTTGTTGTTCTGGATGCCGTTGGTTTTGCTTAATAAATCTCCGGTTATTACCCAGTTCTTCTCTCCTGCGCCTGACTTCTCTGCCGCCAATTACGCACCCCGCTACATAAAGTGAGTGAACTCAACTGTGAATGGTCTTGCCGTACCAAAAAAAAAGTGTCAAGAGAAGCCAGCTTGGATTTGGCTTCATTCATATTAAATCCCATTGAGCATACGTCATTGACAGAAAAACTTTAATTGTTTTATCTCATTGTGTTGTTGTCCTCCAGTGGCTAGCTAGCCAACCAGCTAAAATTGTCCCTTTCTTAATTAGCCATGGATGGAGATAAGGATTTGGACTTGGGGTTTTACTTATTTCTCCGTAATGGCCAATAATTATAATGGTGATTCTGATCCAACCATTAATTCATACATTGGTGTCCCCCTGGCCTGAGAGGATGGCAGTTTCAATATGTAGCTAGATGTAGAAGGCTAATGTTAACTAGCTAATGTTGCCCGTGAATGGAAGCTAGGCTAGCAAACATTTTAGCCAGGTTGCCTAGGACCACAAAAAAATAAAAGCGTGTACTGTATGACAGAGTGATAGACCGTTTCGTCAACATGAAAGAGAGGAGGATGGCATTGCCATTTCTCTACAAGCAGGGTGAGTCAACATGTTTTTCTACTTGCACGAACACACACACACACACACACACACTAACACAAAAATCAGAACCATGGACAGCAACATCATATTTAGCTTACATTGATTGGACTAAAATGTTTTTTTGGTATCTTTTAGTTGTCACTATTAGACTAAGCAGAGGTGATTTGATGATGTTGAAATGGTGCTGTAATAATGGAGGCAGCTCCTGTTTTCTTTGTGACTTGCAGTAACTCTCTGTGGTTCTAAATCAATAGTTGTTTAGTGGTCCGAAAATGTCGGAAACATTAACTTGCTTGACCATGCTGTAGGTCATGTAACTGTCTGTTACTGTACGTACAATATGCTTTGTGGACTTCACTGGACAGAGGTTGCTATGCGGTTTTGTGATAAAACAAAGGTGTGGTTGAATTTATTCTGCCGCTGTGTCTTTTTATTGTCTCGGCCTTTAGGCCTATATATCACGGTGGCAAGGCATATGAATTAGAGCAAATAACGCAATTATCACAACACATAGGTGGTAATGTGGTTGTAATTCCTAGTGATTTTACCCACGCAACGCATTTACCCACGTCGATTCAACCAGTTTGTGCCCTTGTCCTCCATTTTTATTTAGCAGTAGAATGTCATCCTAGCAGTAGAATGTAATCCTAGCAGTAGAATGTGTCCGCACCTTTGGGGGGGGGGGGGGGGGGGTACTGTCACGCCCTGACCATAGAGAGCCCTTGGTTCTCTATGGTGTAGTAGGTCGGGGCGTGATTAGGGGATGTTCTAGTTCAATATTTCTATGTTGGTGTTTTGTATGGTTCCCAATTAGAGGCAGCTGGTAATCGTTGGCTCTACTTGGGGATCATATTTAGGTAGCCATTTTTCCCACCTGTGTTTGTGGGATATTGTTCGTGCATGTGCTTGTTGCACCATGTAAGTCACGTTTCGTTATTGGTTTATTGTTTTTTTGTTTTGAAGTTTCACCATAATAAAAATGTGGAATTCAAATCACGCAGCGCCTTGGTCCGTCCATTATCAAGACTGTGACAGCCGTGGTATATTGGCCATATATCACAAACCCCCGAGGTGCCCTTG
>NW_019942655.1:560994-566135 GCF_002910315.2 Salvelinus sp. IW2-2015 | reverse complement strand
GACATCTACTGGTAGGATTTACATTCTACTGCTAGGATGATGACATTCTACTGCTAGGATTACATTCTACTGCTAGGATTACATTCTACTGCTAGGATGACATTCTACTGCTAGGATTACATTCTACTGCTAGGATGACATTCTACTGCGGATACATTCTACTGCTAGGATTACATTCTACTGCTAGGATGACATTCTACTGCTAGGATGACATTCTACTTCTAGGATTACATTCTACTGCTAGGATTACATTCTACTGCTAGGATGACATTATACTGCTAGGATGACATTTTACTTCTAGGATGACATTCTACTGCTAGGATCATTCTACTGCTAGGATTACATTCTACTGCTAGGATGACATTCTACTGCTAGGATTACATTCTACTGCTAGGATTACATTCTACTGCTCGGATTACATTCTACTGCTAGGATTACATTCTACTTTCTAGGATTACATTCTACTGCTAGGATTACATTCTACTGCTAGGGATTGACATGCTTACTGCGAGGATGACATTCTACTGCTAGGATGACATTCTACTTCTAGGATTACATTCTACTGCTAGGATGACATTCTACTGCTAGGCATGTCCGGCCGCAAAACCTGCAACCAAAATGGGGGGGTAGGGGGGATGACTAGTGTCGGTGGTGGCTCCAATGCGGGTCGTAGCCCCCCCAGACCCCGGATCCGACCATGGCGCCAGGCTGAACACAGTGCCTGGACTGGGCAACGGCGCAGAGGGCTCCGGCCCTGGAGCTGGGCTGGCCGCCGTGCCTGGACTGGGCACCAGAGCAGAGGAAGGCTTCTGCCTTGGAGCTGGTTTGGACGAACCAAGGGCTCTCTATGGTCAGGGCGTGACAACGGCTAAGGGCTGTTGCGTCGTGCATCAGAACAGCCCTTAGCCATGGTATATTGGCTATGTACCACACCCCCTCGGGCCTATTGCTTAATTATAATACCAATAAAATGCATTTTCAAAACAACATAATTACATATTTTGAGTTTATTTATGTTAAGTCCAAATGAGTGAAATTAATAGTTCGCTATTTTGTTCATTAAACAGACAAGACACTCCTACTCAGATCAAAGTCACCACACATATATTTTATAGTTAGAATTTACAGAATAAAATATAACTAGTAATTTTCCCATGTCACGAGTACTTCGTGCCATTGCCGACTGTTTCATAGGCCTACTAAACCGTAGGCGGAACTTTGATTACTAGGTTGTTAGGCGGGAAATAAACGTTTTCGCTATGATAACGGCAATACCTTTCAGGTAGGAAGAAAAAGGGCCGAAAAAAATTGCCGGTGTGGTAAAATTGGCAAAAGAACGTCTTAGTATGAAAGGAATATCAGTGTGAAGGCTGTCTCTTATACACATCTAGATGTGTATAAGAGACAGGTGTGTGTGTGTGTGTGTGTGTGTGTGTGTGTGTGTGTGTGTGCACGAATGTGTGCGTTCATTCACACATGAGTGGAGGTGGGGACACGTGTCTGTGTGTTACTGGATTTATGGTAATTTGTCTGTAAAAAAAAACCTGGCCAATGTTTATATGACACCCTTACAAAAAGACCCCTTTTTACAACATCCTTGCCTGCTAAAAGCCTTTTATACCTCCCGTGCGTATGTCGGCATGCCGGTGAAAAGTGGTAGTAGTGGTGTGTAGATGTAGGTGGCCGTCTATTTGAATAAATCCCTTGAATATACACCATCAAAAATAAATCTATTATTCATTAGTTTAGGCAGGTCCTAAGAAACATTATAAACTGGGTGGTTCGAGCCCTGAATGCTGATTGGCTGAAAGCCATGGTATATCAGACCGTATACCACGGGTATGACAAAACATTATTTTTTTACTGGTCAAATTAGGTTGGTAACCAGTTTATAATAGCAATAAGGCACCTCGGGGGTTTGTGATATATGGCCAATATACCACGGCTGTCACAGTCTTGATAATGGACGGACCAAGGCGCTGCGTGATTTGAATTCCACATTTTTATTATGGTGAAACTTCAAAACAAAAAAACAATAAACCAATAACGAAACGTGACTTACATGGTGCAACAAGCACATGCACGAACAATATCCCACAAACACAGGTGGGAAAAATGGCTACCTAAATATGATCCCCAAGTAGAGCCAACGATTACCAGCTGCCTCTAATTGGGAACCATACAAAACACCAACATAGAAATATTGAACTAGAACATCCCCTAATCACGCCCCGACCTACTACACCATAGAGAAGAGGAAACTCCCTTGTTATTGTAAATATCACAGAGGAAACTCACCGATTCTTGTAAATATCACAGAGGAAACTCACCCGTTATTGTAAATATCACAGAGGAAACTCACCCGTTATTGTAAATGTCACAGAGGAAACTCACCTGTTATTGTAAATATCACAGAGGAAACTCACCTGTTCTTGTAAATATCACAGAGGAAAGTCACCCGTTATTGTAAATATCACAGAGGAAACTCCCTTGTTATTGTAAATATCACAGAGGAAATTCACCTGTTATTGTAAATATCACAGAGGAAACTCACCAATTCTTGTAATATCACAGAGGAAACTCACCCGTTATTGTAAATGTCACAGAGGAAACTCACTGTTATTGTAAATATCACAAGAGGAAATTCAACTGTTATTGTAAATATCACAGAAATTCACCTGTTATTGTAAATATCACAAGGGAAATCTCCCTGTTCTTGTAAATATCACAGAGGAAACTCCCCTGTTATTGTAAATATCACAGAGGAAGTTCAACTGTTATTGTAAATCTCACAGAGGAAAGTCACCCGTTATTGTAAATATCACAGAGGAAAGTCACCCGTTATTGGTAATGTCACAGAGGAAACTCACCCGTTATTGTAAATATCACAGAGGAAACTCCTTTGTTATTGTAAATATCCCAGAGAATCATCTGTTCTTTCTTCGTCAGTGTTTTCCATTGCTAACACTTGAAAGACATTGCTAGCAACAAGGAATAATGTTGACGATGGTGAACATGTTGACGATGGTCTTGCTCAGGCAGATAGAGGCCATCAATATAGCGAACAACTTCTACAGTAGCCAGCCAGAGACCGACCAATCAATGCTCCATTACAAATCACAGCACCAACCAAGTGAAATGTAGATTCTGCAAATTCCTGTGTGAGTTTGTAAACATTAAATATGGCGATGATAAACCTCACCACCTACACTGCATGCCACCTCGAGACAACAAGAGCTTCTTTCCATCGTTTTGAATTAAGATTCCAACTCTTAATTAATCTATGCCTCCAGATTCCAGTCAAAGAATATTAGCAGTAAGACTTCTGATTGTGTCATTAAGGGCTCGTTATGACCCTGCAAGGACAATTTACACACTCTAATCCTAATATTAATGTGGCTCTGATCATTTACACGCATTACCTAGGCAACTGATTGGGATGTGTTTGACAGTCTTCCTGACGAGGTAGCAGCTGCACATGGCAACTAGGCAGACAATGCCCCCCACCTCAATGCTCCCCACCTCAAAGGCCCCGACCTCAATGCCCCCCCACCTCAAGGCCCCCGACCTCAAAGGCCCCCGACCTCAATGCCCCCCCACCTCAATGCCCCCCCCACCTCAATGCCCCCCCCCCACCTCAATTCCCCCCCCCACTCAAAGCCCCCCACCTCAATGCCCCCCCACTCAAAGGCCCCCGCCTCAATGCCCCCCACCTCAATGCCCCCCCTACTCCATGCCCCCCCCTACCTCAATGCCCCCCCTACCTCAATGCCCCCCACCTACCTCAATGCTCCCACCTACCTCAATGCTCCCCTACCAATGCCCCACCTCCAATGCTCCCCACCTCAATGCTCCCCACCTCAATGCCCCCCACCTCAATGCTCCCCACCTCAATGCCCCCTACCACAATGCCCCCTTACCTCAATGCTCCCACCTCAATGCTCCCCACCTCCACTCCTTCACACTGATATTCCTTTCATACTAAGACGTTCTTTTGCCAATTTTACACACCGGCAATTTTTTTCGGCCCTTTTTCTTCCTACCTGAAAGGTATTGCCGTTATCATAGCGAAAACGTTTATTTCCCGCTAACAACCTAGTAATCAAAGTTCCGCCTACGGTTTAGTAGGCCTATGAAACAGTCGGCATGGCACGAAGTACTCGTGACATGGGAAAATTACTAGTTATATTTTATTCTGTAAATTCTAACTATAAAATATATGTGTGGTGACTTTGATCTGAGTAGGAGTGTCTTGTCTGTTTAATGAACAAAATAGCGAACTATTAATTTCACTCATTTGGACTTAACATAAATAACTCAAAATATGTAATTATGTTGTTTTGAAAATGCATTTTATTGGTATTATAATTAAGCAATAGGCCCGAGGGGGTGTGGTACATAGCCAATATACCATGGCTAAGGGCTGTTCTGATGCACGACGCAACAGCCCTTAGCCGTTGTCACGCCTGACCATAGAGAGCCCTTGGTTCGTCCAAACCAGCTCCAAGGCAGAAGCCTTCCTCTGCTCTGGTGCCCAGTCCAGGCACGCGGCCAGCCCAGCTCCAGGGCCGGAGCCCTCTGCGCCGTTGCCCAGTCCAGGCACTGTGTTCAGCCTGGCCATGGTCGGATCCGGGGTCTGGGGGGGCTACGACCCGCATTGGAGCCACCACCGACACTAGTCATCCCCTACCCCCCCATTTTGGTTGCAGGTTTTGCGGCCGGAGTCCGCACCTTTGGGGGGGGGGGGGGGGGGGTACTGTCACGCCCTGACCATAGAGAGCCCTTGGTTCTCTATGGTGTAGTAGGTCGGGGCGTGATTAGGGGATGTTCTAGTTCAATATTTCTATGTTGGTGTTTTGTATGGTTCCCAATTAGAGGCAGCTGGTAATCGTTGGCTCTACTTGGGGATCATATTTAGGTAGCCATTTTTCCCACCTGTGTTTGTGGGATATTGTTCGTGCATGTGCTTGTTGCACCATGTAAGTCACGTTTCGTTATTGGTTTATTGTTTTTTTGTTTTGAAGTTTCACCATAATAAAAATGTGGAATTCAAATCACGCAGCGCCTTGGTCCGTCCATTATCAAGACTGTGACAGCCGTGGTATATTGGCCATATATCACAAACCCCCGAGGTGCCCTTG
>NW_019942655.1:552554-557759 GCF_002910315.2 Salvelinus sp. IW2-2015 | reverse complement strand
GGCCTAAAAACCTAGTAATCAAAGTTCCGCCTACGGTTTAGTAGGCCTATGAAACAGTCGGCAATGGCACGAAGTACTCGTGACATGGGAAAATTACTAGTTATATTTTATTCTGTAAATTCTAACTATAAAATATATGTGTGGTGACTTTGATCTGAGTAGGAGTGTCTTGTCTGTTTAATGAACAAAATAGCGAACTATTAATTTCACTCATTTGGACTTAACATAAATAAACTCAAAATATGTAATTATGTGTTTTGAAAATGCATTTTATTGGTATTATAATTAAGCAATAGGCCCGAGGGGGTGTGGTACATAGCCAATATACCATGGCTAAGGGCTGTTCTGATGCACGACGCAACAGCCCTTAGCCGTTGTCACGCCCTGACCATAGAGAGCCCTTGGTTCGTCCAAACCAGCTCCAAGGCAGAAGCCTTCCTCTGCTCTGGTGCCCAGTCCAGGCACGGCGGCCAGCCCAGCTCCAGGGCCGGAGCCCTCTGCGCCGTTGCCCAGTCCAGGCACTGTGTTCAGCCTGGCGCCATGGTCGGATCCGGGGTCTGGGGGGGCTACGACCCGCATTGGAGCCACCACCGACACTAGTCATCCCCCCTACCCCCCATTTTGGTTGCAGGTTTTGCGGCCGGAGTCCGCACCTTTGGGGGGGGGGGGGGGGGGGTACTGTCACGCCCTGACCATAGAGAGCCCTTGGTTGTGATATTTACAAGAACAGGTGAGTTTCCTCTGTGATATTTATAGTAACGGGTGAGTTTCCTCTGTGATATTTACAGACGTTTTTAAATGAATGTAAATGAATGATATAGACCAGGGGAGCTCAAACCTTTGGGCTTGGTGAGCCAAAATATAATATGAGTGGTGGGCTGCGGTCCGAACAAGTAGACAGTACACACTGGGTACAGACGTCAGTTCAACGTCTAGTTTTGATTTACATTTGGTTGAGTTGTCAACTAACATGAATTCAACGTGAAATCAACCAAAAATATCACCATGTCATTGGATTTAGGTTAAAATTTGGGTGAAAAAGCGACATATATTTTTGCCCTCCTTGAGGGCAATTGGATTGCGAAAATGAGTTTTCGCAAATCCAATCAGTTTTCTAAGTTGATTCAAAGTCATAACATAGATTTTTGGGGTTGTAATGACGTGGAAACCACTTGTTTTTACCCAGTGGGTATGTATTTAGAAATATAAAAGGTAAACAATATATTTTTAGGGTCTTTAAAAAATAGCTTTTAATAAGCAATCATGACAAACACTTCAAACATGAATCAAATTGTAACTATATTTATTGACAATTTGATCACGTACACGGACACGTACACGAACCCACACACACCTATATTATAGATCTAATTATTCTCAAAGAATATCACTTGTAAACGCCTCATGTGCTTCAAGTTCATTTGTCATGTCCCATCATAAGCCAATAATATAAGGTTGTTGGTAAGAAGGAGGGCACTTTTAAGCGTACCTTTTAATTTGCTTTGTAATATGGAGTGAGTCTTGTGAAGTAAACATCAATCCCACCTTCGCAGTATTGTTAGTAGTCCTGTCATACGTCCTATGATAATGAATTAATTAACAAATGAAAGAGGATTTGGTTGTCTCGGGCCCTCTTTAAGAGAAAAGGTTAATTTTCATTCAATATGCTAAACTGCTTAGAGCCAAGGACCTTTACAAGCGCAAACAGAGTGGTTCACAGGGTGACCCTTTGGCCTTCTAATCCGTCAGGATACTGCAGTCAATACTTTAAGATTGATTCACCTCTCCAGTCAAATCAACTATTAAATCCATTAGCAGGACGGGCTCAGGCCTACTTTGCAGTGAGATTCCAATCAGTTACTATTTGATCTGGGAAGCACACGTCCAAATGACCAGAGCAAAAGTTTTTTAGTGACCGAACGACAGAGCAGGGGGAAAAAAAGAAATTTAAAAAAAATCCTGAAAGTTTGTCTTGTGGGTCCTTGTGGGTCCCATATAATCTCTGATCGTTATCAAAATGGGAATTGGGATGAAGCGCTAAATGAAATCCTAGAGCTCTAATGACAAAGATTTACAGATGTTGCATATTTATCATGGATTATTTACAGGGGGATTCCCGATGATGAGTGTTGATGACATGTAGGGAAGAGGAGGAGAGGCAGGACATGAATCAGCTCAAGCAGCCAAGCGGGGCCCTTCAAGGACAAAATTAATATACGGCAAACCAGGCAAGGAAGGTTCCAGAAAGTAATCTCTGTTCAACGGACAGGGAAAGGGAAGTGTGAGTCACTGAAGTGGGATTCTGGGGATTCTGGGGATTAATTTACATGGATAAGTGCTGAGAAGTCATACATTAAAAAAAACACTTAAATGTGTAGGTCAAATATTCAACATTATTAACATCATCCAAATAAAAAAAAATAGAACTATATGATTGTCTCTGGTGAATAAAAAAAATGAAGATTACAGCGTGAAGGACTGGCATAGCCACGTTTAGGCCGGTTTTACCTTTTAAAATGTCTATGATTACCTTTTGGGGGGGGGGGGGGGGGGGAATTAAGAGGTGCCGTATGCACAGACAACACTATTTTCACCATGTGACTCAGACAGGATTCAAATTCAAGGCTCTGTCAGGAAGCAATACCCTCATAAATACATTCTGCTAATCTGACATCATTCAAGATTAGTCACAGAGATGAGTATTGACATCATCACAGAAACCTCACAGCTGAATGATGTCACTGTAGTTTGGACAGAGAAAAAACACTGCAGTACACTCCACGTTGATGCAGTTTGACTGTAGCACTTTACAGTAAATATAGTTAAACACAGAGAGTAGAGTGACCTGTCTAGCACTCACAGTTAAACACAGAGAGTAGAGTGACCTGTTCTAGCACTCACAGTTAAAACACAGAGAGTAGAGTGACCTGTTCTAACACTCACAGTTAAACACAGAGTAGAGTGACCTGTTCTAGCACTCACAGTTAAACACAGAGAGTAGTGACCTGTTCTAGCACTCAGTTAAACACAGAGAGTAGAGTGACCTATTCTAGCACTCACAGTTAAACACAGAGAGTAGAGTGACCTGTTCTAGCACTCACAGTTAAACACAGAGTAGAGTGACCTGTTCTAGCACTCACAGTTAACAACAGAGAGTAGAGGACCTGTTCTAGCACTCACAGTTAAACACAGAGAGTAGAGTGACCTATTCTACACTCACAGTTAAACACAGAGAGTAGAGTGACCTTTCTAGCACTCACAGTTAAAACAAGAGTAGAGTGACCTGTTCTAGCACTCACAGTTAAACACAGAGAGTAGAGTGACCTGTTCTAGCACTCACAGTTAAACACAGAGAGTAGAGTGACCTGCTAGCACTCACAGTTAAACACAGAGTAGAGTGACCTGTTCTAGCACTCACAATTAAACACAAGAGTAGAGTGACCTGTTCTAGCACTCACAGTTAAACACAGAGAGTAGAGTGACCTGTTCTAGCACTCACAGTTAAACACAGAAAGTAGAGTGACCTATTCTAGCACTCACAGTTAAACACAGAGAGTAGAGTGACCTGTTTTAGCACTCACAGTTAAACACAGAGAGTAGAGTGACCGTTCTAGCACTCACAGTTAAACACAGAAAGTAGAGTGACCTGTTCTAGCACTCCACAGCGTAAACACAGAGAGTAGAGTGACCTGTTCTAGCACTCACAGTTAAAACACAGAGAGTAGAGTGCACCTGTTCTAGCACTCACAGTTATAAATACACTGTGTAAAGAGAGAAGAACAGTTGCGAAATCATTTTTTATTTTGGGAGATGTATCTTCATTTTATGATTTAAAAAAAAAACCAATACCAGGACAGGACAGAAATGAGGATAAAACTAAAGACAAACAGGACATTGAGTTATCACAAAATGCCCACTAAACTAAATCTGATAAAAAACTGATGATACATTAGAGAAATAGAGCGGTTGATCATCAGCACTAGCACTACAGAAGGAATAGGTTTACAGAGCAATCAATCAATACAAAGCACTAAAGGATCTTGTCTGGTCAGAGAAACACCAAAAAGACCCTAAGAAATTAACTGGTTAAGTTATACAACCTGAAGCTATGTTGATTGCGAAAGATAAAGTTAGCTTAAATGACTATGATGCTGCTGCTGCTGCTGCTGCTGCTGTCTGCTGATGATCGATGTGGTGATGATGGGATGGCGTGATGTGATAATGGGATGATGATGGTAATAATGTGATGATGATGGTGATAATGGTGATGATGATGAGGTGGTGAATGATGATGAATATGATGATTGATCATTGGGATGTGATGATGGTGATGATGTGGTCATGATGGATGGTGATGATGTTGGTGATGATGATGGTGATGATTGGTGATGATATCTTATGATTGATGGTGATGCATGCTGATTTGATATGATTGGTGATGATTGTGATTGGTGATGTGATTACTGATGTGGTGTGATGGTGTGTGAGATGATGATGTCTGGTGATGTATGATGATGATGATCGGTGATGATGATGGTGGTGATCCGATGATGTGTGATGTGATGTGATGCATGGTGGTGATGATGATGATGGTGATGATGTGATGATGATGATGTGGATGATGATCTTGAATGATGATGGTGGTGATGATATGATGGTGATGATGTTTGAGGAGGATGAATGATGATGATGATGATGATGATGATGATGATGATGAGATGATGATGATGATGATGATGAGACTGATGTCTGTGTGTTCGGTAGTGATAGTCATTTTTAAACATTTCAGTGAGAAATGCACATCTTTAAAGTTTATAGAGAAACTTAAACCCTTACCCTAACATTAACCTTAGCAAGCGGTTTGCTTATTCAACAGATAGTCTGTTGCAAGGGGTTTGAACAGGTCAGTGAACAGAACCGAAAACTGGAAAATAATGAAATTACTCGCGGTAACAGAATCAGAACAGGAAATGAAAAGTGATCTTCCATTCCGCAGTAGATGCTACTAGCCTCTATGTCAGATAGACCGAACGCTTTTACCGCTGGGACTAATTTTCAAATAATGTGGTAATTTTCCGATGGTCCTCGTACCAGATGCCCTGTAAACTAGCAGCTATTTTTAGTAACTTCCTCTCTCGCTTTTTACTGTCCCACAACCCCCAGGTCATCAACAAAAAAATCAGACAGTTCTAAACAGGCAAGAAT